>NC_091472.1:121145974-121243474 GCF_036971445.1 Narcine bancroftii
TAAATAATTAAGAGAGGCTTAGATAGGGTGGGCAGTCAACACATTTTTCCTAGGGCAACGCAGCAAATACTAGTGGACATCTGTACAAGGTGAGGGGAAGAAAGAGGTTTTTTTTATATATACATGCCTGGAATGCACTGCCAGGGGTGGTGGACACCTGGAATGCACTGCCAGCCCATGTAGCCTTTCATATTCCACTGCCACACAACAAAGCAGATCAGGTTATTGGTGAATGGAAAAATAATGAAAAGAGCAGGGTTTTTACTTCCAGGCTTTTCCTCCTTATTTTGCAAGGTAACACTGCCAATTAAAGTGACCCAATCTCTTCTCACTGCAACTTTCAGGCAGAAGGCACAAAAGACTCCAAGCCACAATCAGTGAGCATTGGTAAGAACATATCCTCCACAGTCTCCATCAGTACTGGAGCACCACAGGGCTGTGTTCTTAGCAGCCTGCACTACTCACTTTACACCTACGACTGCATGGCTCAGTACAACAATGACACCATCTACAAATTTGCCTACGATGTCACGGTAATGGGTTGTATAAAAAAGGTGATGAGTCAGTGTACATGGTGGAGATTGAAAACTTGACTGAATAACAACAATAACCTCTCAATGTTACTAAAACTAAGGAACTGATTGTTGACTTCAGAAAGGAGAAACCAGAGGAATACAATCCAGTGATCATTGGGGTGGAGAGGGTGAGTAAATTTAAGTTCTTGGGAGTCAATACCTCAGAGAATCTTTCCTGGACCCAACATGCAAATGCCATCGTGAAGAAAGCACATCAGCACCTCTAGTTCTTCAGGAGTTTGCAGAGGATTGTTATGACATCGGAAAACCTAGCAAATTTCTACAGATTTATGATGAGAAGTGTGCTGACCAATGTCCTGGACATAGGTCAGGACATCACAAGCAAAACCTTCCACATCATCGAGAACATCTACAGAGAAGGCTGCCATCAGAGAGCAGCAAAAATCATCAAGGATCCACACCACCCAGCACATGTTCTGTTCTCGCTGCTGCCATCAGGAAAGAGGTAGAGGTGCCACAAGATTCGCACCAGCAGATTCAGGAAGAGCTGTTACCCCTCCACCATCAGACTCCTCAATGACAAACTCAATCAGAGACTCATTTAAGGACTCTCACTTGTGGACTTTGTGCTATACAGAGAGAATTAAAGAAATTATGTCATTTTGTTTACTTTAAAAAAATCTGTTTAGATTTATTTGTTTAAATTTGTAATTTCTTTTGCATTACTAATGAGGAGTAACTCTGCCTCGCTTGAAGGAAAAAGTATCGGAGTTGTATAAGATGCATGTACTCTGACAATAAATCTGCAATCTGAAAAGCCTGAAAACCTTATGTACTGACAATAACCACACCAGCAGTGCGAGTATAAGACAGCTTTAATAAACTAGTATGTACACTAAGAGGTCTTGTCTCTCTGCAAGTCGAACCTGGAAGGGTAGACTGTAGCTCTGGACTGCTTTATATACAAGGTCACCGGGATGACCCCTGGTGACCTTGTAGTGTAATTACATATCACCACACCTTAGGCACATTGATATAAGAAAAAAAGATGATTTTGGGGTGCGAGTTAAGAAAAAAAATAGATTGTTGTGGTGTAGGTTCATATAGGAGAGCACACATAGGTGGGCTGGAAGGTCTGTACTATGCTATAATATTCTACAAGTTCCTGCAGAGATTGAAATTCCTTTGTCCTTGAACTCATACAAACACTTTTGTTTTCTCTCTTAAAGTGACAGGGAAAAACATTCTCCCAATCTTTCGACACACAAATAGAGCTTTGGAAATCTATTTTGGTGTGTTTTATAAAGAAATGCAATATTGCCTTGAGCTGTCCAAAATATGTATTCTTGCCAATTTGTATCACTTAAAATTGAAGCTATTGCTCCTACCTTTCAGTGGAAATAAATCTGAAGGTTTCAGGTCTTCTGCAATCATTGTTCTGACCTTTGTGGAACTTAATTTTGATAAGCAAATACAATTAGCAGATTGATCATAGCAGCTCATCAGGTGGTGTTATGTTAGCCTTACCGATTCTCAACTCAACCCATTGCCTATCTATCGATGGCCTTTCCTACATATCATAAACATTCTCATGTGTCTTCTCATTGTGCTGTGTAGCCATCATGAATTCAGTAATATTCCAAATATTTTAGTTTTAGATGATTAAAAAAACTACTTCTAAAACCTTTATAATTTTTTTCACTAATAGATTTCTCAATTCCATTAGTAAAGATACCTGATTTTCCTAAAGGCAAATAAATTACCTGAGCCCAAGCCCTCCCACCCTTGAACACAAGACTAAGCATGAAAACCATCCATATTTTAACACAGTTACAATTGTGCATCTTACATAATAATATTCTGTCTAAGAAATTGCCACCACAAACCCCCAGCTCAATCTCACCACTGTTGAAAACATCACCCAGGTTCTCATTACCTCTAAACCTGACTATTCTATGTACTCCTTCTTTCCTTCGTCTTGCTCAGAGTCCATTGCTCAACACAAAACACCCAATTACCCTTATCCTACATTAATGGCTAAACAGATGTATTGGGAAGGATTGTGTCTGTCATGTGACAGCACTGCCCCTGACCTTGTCCGAGGACACACCAGCTGCCAATCAACATTTGGTTCCACCCCACCCTTTAGTGCATACCTTATTGTTGGCCCCATGTAAATTGACTGGACTCTCCTGCCTGTACTTGGCCTTGGGCCATTGGCTGTTGTAATTGGATTAATTCTCCTGGCACCAAGCCATTGGCTCTTGCTAATGACCTTGGCTGGACCCTCCACGACTATAAAGGTGCCACGTGTTCTTTGTTTTATCTTTTTTCCAGCTTGGGACCAACCTGCTTTGCTCCAGGCCTAGAAATGTGGAAGAGTACTGGAGAAACTGTTGGTAAGATGTGCACTGTTAAAAGGGTTGAAGGTGTTTAATTAGCATCCTTTGTAGCTTAGAGCCTCGCCTGTACTGAGTCAAGGGGTGGCAGGGCATCAGAGTGTTTATTTTCCTTGACCTTTGTATGTACCAGTTCATTGTATGTGTGTGTGTGTATTTTGTTTCCATACTATTTTCCCCATGTTATTTCTGATATTTCTTTCCTATGGCTGCTGTAAAGTGTGTTTGCTACATCAATTACCATTTTCCCATTCTTGCCTTCTGAAAAAAATAAAATCCTTCACTACCAAAAGACTGTTCAGAGTCCTTGTCTTTGCGACCTACCAAACCTGTTTCCTCACTCACAACAACAGGTATATAAGATTGAGAGGCATAGATAGGATGGATAGCCAGCAACTTTTTCCTGGGATGAAAACCAAATGGTTTTCAAAGTGCCCCCTAAACTCACATTCTGCCATAAGCAATCCCTATGCCGTAAGTGCTCTGTGATTAGTAAGGGGTTTAAGGTGGTATGAGAGTGGAAAGAAAAAGTTTGAAACCAGTGTTTTAATTGTACCTAATTGACTCGTTATGTGCACAGTTACATAACTCCAAAGGAAATGGGCCAATGACAATTTTTCTCAAGCAAAATTTTTCAGTAACAACTTGGTTTAGAGCAACGATTCTCAACTTTCCCTTCCTACTGACATACCATCTTAAGCAATCCCTTGCTAATCACGAAAACCAACAAGGTCGGGTCAGATACAGCAATGAGCTCTCTGAACCCTTCTCCATTAACAATGGCGTGAAGCAAGGCTGTGTTCTGGCACCAACCCTCTTTTCAATCTTCTTCAGCATGATGCTGAACCAAGCCATGAAAGACCCCAACAATGAAGACGCTGTTTACATCCGGTACCGCACGGATGGCAGTCTCTTCAATCTGAGGCGCCTGCAAGCTCACACCAAGACACAAGAGCAACTTGTCCGTGAACTACTCTTTGCAGACGATGCCGCTTTAGTTGCCCATTCAGAGCCAGCTCTTCAGCGCTTGACGTCCTGCTTTGCGGAAACTGCCAAAATGTTTGGCCTGGAAGTCAGCCTGAAGAAAACTGAGGTCCTCCATCAGCCAGCTCCCCACCATGATTACCAGCCCCCCCACATCTCCATCGGGCACACAAAACTCAAAACGGTCAACCAGTTTACCTATCTCGGCTGCACCATTTCATCAGATGCAAGGATCGACAATGAGATAGACAACAGACTCGCCAAGGCAAATAGCGCCTTTGGAAGACTACACAAAAGAGTCTGGAAAAACAACCAACTGAAAAACCTCACAAAGATAAGCGTATACAGAGCCGTTGTCATACCCACACTCCTGTTCGGCTCCGAATCATGGGCTAATCACAGAGCACTTATGGCAGAGGGATTGCTTAAGGTGGAATGTAAGTTTAGAGGGGCAGTTTGAAAACCACTGCTCTAAACCTATCCTATCCATCTAATTTTTTCTTTAACGTTGCTATAGTACCTGCCTCCACCACTTCCTCCAGCAGCCCATTCCATACCCCTGAAAATATTTTTAAAAAAGTTGCCTCTTGGGTTCCTACTAAATCTGCCCACTTCCCCCCCCCCCCCCCCCCATCGCACCACCTTAAACTTGTATCCTTTGGTACTTGCTTTCCCTACTCTGGGTAAAAGATGGAGTTGATCTGATCCATTCCTTTATCTCAATGAGATCCCCCCTCTTCCTCCTGCACCCCACTGATGCGGAGCTCCTCCAGCAGATTATGTATAGCTGCAGGTCCTGGCCTCTGCTGCCTCTGATGATAAATGCTCACATTGGTCCTTTATGTGCAACTTCAAATGATTTGATTTGTGAATTGTCACCATCTTTCCCCTCCTTCATGACTGCTGTGCTCAACAGCCTTTGGAGGGCTGCGTTCGATTCTGTGAAAGCTCTGCGCCATCGTTTTTGACCAGAGTGCTGGAGAAGTGAACAGCTGCAATTGGATCTAATAGTCATGCATAAAGGGCAACAGAGAAACCCAAGTGATACTGAAACACGGTGAGTCATTACAAATCAGTCCTTTGGGATGACGTGCAATTTTTGAAGAGCCAGATTAGAATGAGAACATTCAGTGCCTCACTTTCACAGAGTTCCCAAATTGTCTGCTATTACTTTGTGAGTTGATCATTGTGTGACAAAATGAATGCCACAGCGTTCTATCACAGTGTGACAAGTATGATTGATTACTCTGACAACAAGGTCCCCTCAAAAAAAATGCTGCCCAAATACCCCTGGAAAATGAATGGACGGCTTTCAATGCCTTGCAGAAAAGTTGGACAAGGGGTTTATATTCAGGGCCCTGATTTTTTTTTTGAAGGGAACTGAGGTATATTGGGATTGCGCAGTGAGGACAGAGATGAGACCAGGATCTCAGTGACCGGGGCTAAGGTGCTTTCTCCAGTTATTATTGTGGTGATGTGTAATTACACCACTAGGTCACCAGGGGTCAGGGTCATCCCAGTGACCTTGTATATAAAGCAGTCCAGAGCTACAGTCTAGCCTTCCAGGTTTGTCTTGCAGAGAGACAAGACCTCTTAGTGTACATATTAGTTTATTAAATTATACTCACATTGCTGGTGATATTGTAGTTAAATGTAGATGATTATATTTTATGCAAGGCCTGGGAAGGTCATCCAGTTCACCCTTAAAGTTAGTTCCTTCAGGCCAACCTTCTATTTAAGTTGATGCAGCTGGAAAACAGGCCATTTGGCCCTGGTCATCCATTCTGCTCTAGATGCCGATCTACGCATCCCATTTCCCTGTATTTGGCCCAATTTCCTCTAACCCTTTCCTATGCATGCCTGTCACAATGTCTTTTAACCACTGTAATTGTCCTTGCCTCTACCACTTGTTCCATATACCGATCACCCTCTGTGTTGTAAAACCTGCCCCTTCTACCCTCTCCCAAACACTCCACTCTTTAATAAAATACTTCATGATTCTCCTTCACTCTATTCACCAAAGACGTATCTTAGGGGTAAAACATCAAAGTCCACAGACACTGTAATTGAAGTAAAAACACAATGCTGGAGGAACTCAGCAAGTCAACAGCGTACTTTATATTGCATATATAAAGATGCATCACCAACGTTTTGGGCTTGAGCCTGAATAAAGCTTGAGTAAAAACTAATGGTAGCGCTGGTGCAAACCTGCGGAGAGTGAGGTCTCAGTGCTCCCCCGCGGGGTCCAACCTCCTGGTACTACTGTCATTGTCTCTGTACGGTCTGTTAAAGGTGCCGACAGTAGATTATTTTAACATCCCATGATCGTGGAGTCTGGACCTATGATTGGCAATGGCCACAAGGGGTTGCAGACTCTGGGGAAGTGGAGCAGAAAATGGGGAGATCACCTTCCCCCCCCCACCCATTTGAGAAGTAGAAGAGATGACCTTGGCAGTGGATCACTGAGGGGTGCTGAGGTACACACAAGCGGTGGGCTGTTGATGACTTGATGTGAGGAACCCATGTAGGCTGTGGTTGACTGTGGTCAAGGAGCTCTCACCAGTGCAGACTGGTGGAGATTGGGTGAACAGGTACCAGATATCAGATCGGGGATGCTAGAGGGTACTGAAGGTTTCTTGATCATGTCAGAGGAGTGCATCTGGAGCTCGGGTCGCTGATGGTTTGGACTGAAGGCTGTGTCACTGCCAGGGCGCTGGAGGTGATGCCATGGACATTCAGTGACTCTGGGGGGAATTTTGCTTGTCTTTGGTTCTACGGGAGGTTGGGCAATTTTTTTTTACTGAGAGCAAATCTTTGCCATAAGGAAATTTTGCATAATATCACATTTTCTGTTTTATTACATGACAATAAAATAATCTTGAATTTAATGTCTGCAGATCACATATTTGGGTTAATTCACAGTGCCTATCATATTGGATAAATGCAATGGAAATAGAATTGGAAAGCATAAATCTGAGATTTTTAAAAATTGTTAATGTTTATCAATTTTATTTATATTTCTCTGCACTAATCCTTTTACTAGATAATTTGGGATTTGACTCAAATTCCACAGGCATGTAGGCATGATTAAAGCAGAACTGCAGAGCAGTGTATGCTTTTAAGATTCTCCTTCACACCTCTAATAAAAAGAATGGTTGAAGCAAATTTGAGAGCTTTCTAGTTGTCATGTTTCTCTTTTGTGCTAATGAATTACTGTAAGGGACATTTTGAGGCCTCATTGACAGTAAACGCACAAAGACCATTTTGCCACTACATCTTCAACCTTTTCTGTACATCAGAGAACAGATGATTCATGGTGTTCCAGTCATGTGACCAAGCACTGCCGGCAACTCAAAGAACAAAAAGCCACTTAACCCACTAACGATTGGTAGATCCTCACAGATATTCAATCCCATTTTGTTGTTCTTTCTGTGTGGCACTGCAGATTTTTCATTGTGTTAATATTATTTGTCTACACTTAAAGTTAAATTAGAAACACACTCCTTTATTTCTGTAATGATTAATCCTAATTTAAATTTGGGATGCAGCATGTAAGTAATTGCAAAGAGGAACCTCCATTTGGGTCACATGGGAGGTTTTAAAGTGCTTTGCAGACAATGACTTCAATCTCATGGTTTTGTTGCAGCCATTTTGTGCACCACAGGAACCCACAAACAATAAATGAAACAGTTATCAATTGAATCTGTTTTACAGCTGTATGCTATTAACCAAGAGTCTGGATTTGCACTCCTGATTATGATTTAGTATTTTCAAGCTCGTGTTTCTTCTCCTTGATAGAAGGATTTGGGAAAAGAGTGTGAGCAAGAGGAGGTGGGCACTTTAATATTGGAGTATTTAATGTTGGAACAGGCGGATCACATCTAGCCCTGTGGGCGCATTATCCCTTTTGTAAGCCATGATGTCTGACACCTCTCACCTTAATATTGATGTGTTCCAACTATCAATGTACTCTATTTTGAACACATTATCTTCTTGCTCTGCCCCTCCACGTGTAGATTACCCCTTTGATTTCTAACCTTACTTCCCAAGGAAATTTTTTGACCCTTTTCTGGCCTCCTAATTTCTTTGCTGAGTTCTCCCTTGCACTCTCAATGTACATCAAGTGATTCAATTGATTCCAGATGCCTGAGACAGGAGGTGCTTTTCTCTATAACCATCAAAAGCATTTCTTCAGGGTAGATGTCAGTGCTATTGGCCGCTAGCTATCGAGACTGGTCACTTTGCTCTTGAGAGCTAATATGATGGATGTGCTTTTGATGCAGTCAGGGACTTCATACAGTAGCAGCAGGAGATTGAAAATGTCTGCAAAGACTCCAGTCCATTAATTCCTGCCAGGTTTTGAAAGATCTGACGGGAATGGAAGGTTAATGACCTTGTCCAGACAACGTTGTGCAAGGATTGGGGATTCGAATATGTAGCATCAACATTACAGGACAGACATTGAACCTTATAATTGTAGAAATGAAGACATTTTAAAATAACATAGCCAACATAAAAAAGCCTAAAATATGAGAACCAGAGAGCAAGAATTACTGCAAAGCAAATCGAAAGCAGGCCTCAAAAAAATTTCGATAAATAATTTTTTTGAGGTTGGAATAACAGCCAGGGCATTTCCTTCTGCAATTTTATATCAGCGGGGAAATCACAGAAACCATATTTTACTCCATGAGTACAAAATCAATATACTGCTCGAAGTAATTGTGGAGAATATGTCCTAGAATGCACTGCTGTAGGAAACTCTGAAACAGCTGTTGGAATATTTCACTGTGCTGCAGAAGGTGAAGATCTCTCGGTGAACGATAAGGATAGGAAGGGAGGAGAGCAGACAATTCATCAATGCGTTTGATATCTTTTTAAACATTTCTCTTTCAAGCCTGGAGTGGTTCCAAAATCACTCCATTGGTGCTGTTTCCTAATTTGCTGGCAAGCAATGCAAGGCACTTCATGTCCACCCCCTCTCCACAACCACCCACCCAAGATGGTGCACCATCTGCCATCTTATCAGGGACCAGCAACACTGAACAAGGGATAGCAGTGTCAAAATTCCCATATGAGCCTTAGTTATCAGTTTATCCTAGTTGAGAGGATTAGTGTTTTAGCCAGCGCTGTGATGTGTATGGAAGGATGCCTGCCATCGCGATTTCAATGCTCAGTGAAGCTATCAAGGTTTAAATTTCTATATATTGTCACGTAATAATGCAAACAATATAATAGACATGAAATGCTTCAAATTTTGACTGTCATAAGGCAAACAAAGGGTTGCCATTGAGCACTGCCTGGCACATAACAATAAGAAAAAGAGAAGCAAAAGAGAGTGCTTTCAGAGTTACTGACTGCCTGTGGATTCACCTCCTGCATTCCCACAGCCTCTGCAGCCACACAGACTCCAATTCAAGGCATTAGCAGCATGAGCTCCAGATCCAAACCTTGGATAGGATCAAGAAGACGTCAGGGCCTGAGGCCTTTCGGGACTCCTTCTTTGCCTCAGCACCCTCTTGAACCCTGGTTCTGTTGACTGGTTCCCATTAGGTAGTCTCCTGCAGCCTGTGTGATTTCTTCGACCACAAGTCACCAGCGGCCCGCAGTCTTTGATTCCTTTGAACTCATGGATATCGGTGATCTCAGAAGAGGTGGTGCCATTCCAGGTGAGGAGTGACAAGCTTACCAAGTGTCACAGCCGCACCTCTCACTCTCTTAGTTCAATAAGTAGGACACTGAGTTGATGGATCTTTTAATCAGGGTGTGGAATTGCAGGACAACTGATTCCAAAATGAGCCTGAACCTTATGAAAAAAGCTGGCAGGTTTAAATTCAAGTGATTGAATTTGGTACAAACAAAACTAGTTTTGGAATAGTAATTATGATGTGACCATCTTATTTGCAAGGTTGACGGAGCCAGGGCTTTTCTTTTTGGAGTGACGAAGGATGAGAGGTGACTTAATAGATATGTGTAAGATTGAGGGACTTACTTAGGGTAGGCGGTCAGCACCTTAGGGTGACAATAACATGTATCAGAAAAAGACCTGTTTAAAGTGAATGGAGGAAAGTTTAGGGGAGATGTCAGATGTATGGTTTTTTTCATGCAGAGAGTGGTGGGTGTCTGAAAGGCATTGCAGGCGTGGTGGTGGAGGCTGGTACAACAGGGACATTCAAAAGAGTCTTAAATAGGCACATGGATGTAAGCAAAATCAAGGATTATGGGTGTGAGGGAGGGAAGGGTTAAATTGTCGTGGAGTCGGTTTACATGGGTTGGCATGTTCTTTGTTGTTTTTATAAAAACCCTTCTCATGACTGATATCCCTGAGGAAGATCAATATACTTTCTTCACTCAGAGTGCAAAAGCAAACACCAGCTGCCTTAAAGATATTTCCTTGCCTGCAGCCGTCAGGCTCCTGCATGAACTCCACAGCAGTGGGCTCATGATGCCCTGGCTTGGTACTAATTGATCCTTTTTTATTGGAATCTTGTGCTCTTTACACAACTGTATGAAAGTTAGAGATAACTTGTTTGTTTGCTCGCAGAAGGACCCTTCACACTGTACCATGTATTTTACGATAAATAAACTTAGAATTCAGACTTTAAAAAAAACTGCTCTGACTTCAGAACCTACTACATACTTGATCAAATCAGATGGAATTAGGAATAGGTAATAAATCCATATATTACCAGTGAAGAAACAAATATGAAATATGAAATAAAATATGAAATTCCATATTTATACTGGAATTAAGTCATAGACTGGATTTTTATTGGATTATGGTTTCACTATATCTGTTTTCCATTCAGGAAGTGTAAATCGTGAAACAGGTTAACACGACAGATATTTGAGGAATAGAATTGCTGTCGTGTACAAGTGGTTTGAAACTGCCAATTCCCCAGCAAGCAGATGCATCCAGTTTGTGCCCAGAAATGACTGTAAAAGTTCCAAATAAACTTGCCAAGGCTTTTATTTTGTAGATTATTGTAAGTCCATTCAAAATTTCTGTCCACAATTGAACCTACAATTAAAATCTCAAGATCATTAACCCAAGTAGTCCATTTGTTCCAAATTGGTTGCCAAAGAGCCAAATGCATTAGCCTCACTAGTGCCCCTCAACTTGCTTGCTCTCCCTCCTAACTTTTTTGGATTAACTTGGATTGATTAAGTTTGGAAGTAGTGGCCAATTAACTGACCCAACTGACTTTGGGATTTGATATTTTTAAATTTAGCGATCCAGCATGGTAACAGGCCCTTCTAGCCCATCAGCCCACACTGCCCAATTACACCCAATTAACATACCAACCCTCTACCTATTTGGAATGAGGGAGGAAACCAGAATACCCAGGGAAAACTTATGCAGGCACAAGGAGAACATACAAACTCCTTACAGACAACACTGGTTTAGAACCCAGGTTGATGGCTCTGTAATGGTGTCATGCTAACCACTAAGTTAACCGTGTTGGGAGGAAACTGGAGCAGCTAATAGAAATACGCATTGAATGAATGACTGAAGAGTTTATTATCGTGTGTACTGAGATACAGTGAGAAAATTCTTTTCACGTGCATTCCAGCTGGTCACCACATATATTTTCTTTGGCTTGGCTTCGTGGACGAAGCTTTATGGAGGGGTAAATGTCCACATCAGCTGCAGGCTCGTTTGTGGCTGACAAGTTCGATGCGGGACAGGCAGACACGGTTGCAGGAGAAAATTTGTTGGTTGGGGTTGGGTGTTGGGTTTTTCCTCCTTTGTCTTTTGTCAGTGAGGTGGGCTCTGCGGTCTTCTTCAAAGGAGGTTGCTGCCCGCCGAACTGAGGCGCCAAGATGCACGGTTTGAGGTGATATCAGCCCACTGGCGGTGGTCAATGTGGCAGGCACCAAGAGATTTCTTTAGGCAGTCCTTGTACCTCTTCTTTGCTGCACCTCTGACACGATGGCCAGCACCAGAATTCGAGAGAGAGATGAATTGGAACAGAGCAAAGGCAAAATAATTTAACCAATGTGAGGATCATTTAGGAGGCTGATAACCACAGGAAAGAAACTGGTGGTGGTGGATGACTTCATACTCGTGCATCTTCTTCTTGACAGTAGGAGAAAAGAGTTTTGATGGGGTGAGATAAGGCTTTTAACGTGTTGGTTATTTTTTCAAGGCAGTGGTAGGTGTAGATGGAGTTGATGGCGGGGAGGAAGTATTGCACGATGGTTTGAGCTGCGTTTTTCACTCTCCACAGTTCCTTGTAGCCTTAGGCAGAGCTTTTCCTGCAGGGATGCACCACGATAGGAGACATTTGATAGAGCATCTGTTGATGTTGTCAAGGGCGGAAGATCAATAGTTACTTGCTGCAACTGACCAGGTGCATAAAACAGACTAACAACAATTTAATTATAATTAACACAGAAGAAAGGAAAACAATGATAATAAATAAAATAAAGAAACAAACAGATATTCACAGTTGTCATGGAGATAACATTGATGTGCATTTATCTTAATGCAAACCATGTTTAAGTTAATAATCACCTTTCATTTCCTTTCAATAGTTTTTTTTCCTACCCCTTTCACATTGACCCAATTCTGTTCTGTTGGCACAGTCTGGATCTCACTAGTGCTCCCAGTGCAGCCAGCTGGCATGTTTCAATGGAACCATCCAGCTCATTAACTTGTATCTACTTTCACCTCCTTTCAATATTTCTCATTATATTCCCGTCCATATTTATAAAGAGAAACTGGATGATGACAAGTTTGCATCGGATGCAATAAAAAATATGCACCTACTTTACATGGGAAGCATTCATTTCAGTTATTTGCCTCTTCAGACAGTGGGGAGAAGGATGCAAGGTACCTCATCACAGTTCAGCCCCAGCAGCAACATGACAAAGGACTATTTTTGGGGATGCATGCAGAGATGCTCATCCAGAGCTACTGGATCATCAAAGCAGTGAAAAACTTCCTTTGATCTGCCTGAAACTTGGTCTTCCAGCACACCGAGATGTCGGTGCAGGAATGCTGCCAACTGGCACATTCCAGGCTGCAGGAGTACATGCTAAGGGATGCACTGAGGCTCAGCACAGCCAATGCAAGAGCTCTGTGGAGAAGGACCATAATCTACTACCGGATACAAGAGGCTGAGAACAATGGGGAAGCCCTTCAAACAACAAGGGGGAGTAATTTTGGGGCTCCACATTAGTTGCAATAGTGCTATAAAAGGTTAATGCTGCAATGTACAGTAGTGAAATGTAAATATGAATACGACACTCTGAATATTAAAACATTGCTCTGATTTTCCTTTGTGTGTATATAAATATGGTGCTAGAAGTGTGAAAAAAACTTTACACCATAATTTTTATTGTGAATAAAGCATATTTTGAAATAAGAAAAATTCAGCTGAAGACATCTGGTCTCTATATTTGAAATTAGTTTATTGAGGCCTGTTTTCAGAATGAGGGGCTACCCATTTAAAGTCAGCAAACATGGAGGGATTTCTCCTCAGACAGCTGTGAATCTTTGGCATTCCTTATTAGTGCTCTGGAAGTGAAGTCATTGAATATATTTATGTCTAAGAGGGACAGAGCTTTAACTTCAATGGAGTTGAAGATCAAGGATCAGGGAGGAAAGTGGAGCTGGCCGGCTATGGTATCCTCGGACAGTGCAGCAGGCTTGAAGGCAGAGTGACCTACCCTGCTCCTATTTCATAGGTGCTTATGTCCTCAGGACTGGCGTGTGAATGGGGCCACGCATCTGGCTGAGATGTTGGAAGGAGGTCAACACTATGGAACTAGATGGCTAGGAGGAGGATGGGCAGAGAAAATAAAAAAAAAAGATGGATCTGTTTTTCTTTTGATTTTGAAAGTTTTAATTTTAAGCCAATTATTCGGATGCAGTCTTTAAGTTGGAGTTAATTGAAAGTGAAATGCTTTGCACAGGAGGGGCAGTGAAGATCCTTGTTAGACTATAGGCATTACAGTGCATCATAGTCATTTCCTGTTGTTTTTAATTGAAAATCTTTGCCTAAAGTCAAGCCAACATTGACTTTAGAAAATGGAAGATTAAACTCACAGCAATGACCTTATTTAATTCTCTTGATTAATTTTCCTTCAATTCAAGTGGTAACATTTTACTTGATTAAAATTGCAATTGAAGTGTATCAATCATTTTGGACATTTGGTCTACTTTAGACATTTTGGTGCATTCAGAAGTAAAACACGAAAATCTGAAGACACCGTGGCTGAAGTAAAAAAAAACAATGCTGGAGAAACTCAGCAGGTCAAACAGTGTCCTTTATGTATAAATACATAACTGACGTTTCGGCTTTGAGCCCTTCATCAAGGTATTGAAAATGCCAGCAGGTGTCCGAATAAAAAGAGTGAGTAGGGGGGAGGGGTGGTCGCAAAGGCAGGAGGTAATGGGTGGAGAAGGGAGGGAGGGGACAGCAGCAGGGGGAGGAGGGATGGCTGGGTGAATAGAGAGGGGAGGAGAGCTGGAAGGGAAGGGGAGAGGGAAGTTAGGGGTGAGGGAGAGGAGAGCAGGTTAGCAGAAACCGGAAAAGTTGATGTTAATGAAATCTGGCTGGAGAGTGCCCAGTTGGAAATATCAGGTGTTGTTCCTCCAATTTATGGGTGGTCTTGGTGGGATAGTACATAAGGCCAAGGACAGACATGTGAATGTGGGAGTGTGACACAGAACTGAAATGGTTGGCTACGGAGAGGTCTCTACCACTGGTGCGGATGGAGCGAAGGTGCTTAGCAAAGTGATCTCCCAGTCTTTCTGATGAAAAAAAGGCAACAAGGTGAGCACTGAAGGCAGTAAATCAATCAATCAATCAGGTACACGTGAAGTGTGGCTTTGCTTGAAAGGCCTGTTTGGAGCCCTGGACCGTGGTGAGGGAGGACCTGTGGGTACAAGTGTAGCATCTCCTGCAGTCACGGGCAAAGGTGCCGGGAGGGGGTTAGGGGGGAATTGGTGGAGATGGATGAGTGCACGAGGGAGTCACGGAGGGACTGGTCCCTACAGAAGGTAGAGAGGGGAGGAGAGGGGAAGATGTGTCTGGTGGTGGTATCCTCTTGTCAGAAATTCCAGTGGATGATGTGGAGGCTAGTGGAGTGGTAGATGAGAGAGACTTGTTGTGTCTGGGGCCGGTGGGGGGGGGGGGGGTGCAGGGCAGATGAGTGGGAGATGGAGGGGAAGAAGGCAGACATTTCAGAAGATCTGGACTGGAAGACCTCATCTTGAGAATGGATGCGTCACTGCTGAGTTCTCCAGCGTAGTGTTTTCACTATTTTGGTGCATTCAATTATGTACGAGAAAATGGTGCTCAACTTGCCTTGAAATTACTGTAATTTATAACATCATCAAAATAAAAATATCCCGAGTCACAGCAAAATAGGACAAAAATGTATAAAGAGATAAAGGGGTTAAGTTTAGAGCAGTTGATCAAATAATTAGTCAAAAATAAAGCTTTATGTTTATGTGACAGCTTTTCAACCCATTTCAGAATATACTGGAGGGATTTACAATTAATGAAATATTAGTTATTGATGTAATGTAAAAAAAAAGACAGCTCCTGATTTGCACATGGCCCACCCTGGTGGGGTAAACCTTTAATATATTATTAGAGTTATAGAGTCACAGAGTCTTACAGTGTGGAAACAAACCCTTCAGCCCAACCTGCCCATGACAACAAAAACATCCCACCCACCCTAGTCCCTGACCCCTATGCATCTGAACCCATCCTACGCCTATGTCTGTTTATGGAGAATGAAGGACTGAAATAATGTTGCCCTTACTCCATTCTAATTGCTGTCTTTCTGTAACTCCACTGCCGATACTACTTTTTGTTCTGCTCTACTGATCATTACTCCAAAGCCTACAAATCAAACCTTTTCCCTGTACCTTGGCACATGTGACAATAAATGTCAGCAATACATTTTCTGTGTTTTAATATGCTGCGGTGCAGCAAGCAAACACAAAACTCAGAAAAGTCTGTACAACCGGCTTTAATCCATTAAAAGCCTGTACACCAGTTTCTGTCTTGATGACTCCACGAGTGACTGGCCCAGGTCGGTTGATTGACAGCTGGCCAGGTGGAGTCGGCCTCTTAGGTGGTCTTCTTGCAAGTACAGAGATCACCCCCTGCAGTAGGCTGGGAGTCATATCACCACATTCACCCCTTCTTAGAATGAGTCCGGGGTGGAGGGAGGGGGTGAGAGACGGTGCCAGGTGATAGGTTCAGACGGTCAGGTGGCTGTCGGAGTCTCTGAGACTGTCGCAGGGTTGGTGAGGATGGGATTGGCTGGGTCTGGCATGGCTGGAGTTGGCGTCGGTGTGGGCAGACTGGAGAAAAAGGCCACTGATTGGCCCCCTTGGTTGAGGGTGGCCACGAGCGCAACATCAGAGGCATCGTACTCCAACTGGAATGGGGTGTCCTCGTCCACAGCATACATCGTGGCATCGGTGATATACTGCCTGATATGATCGAAAGCTGCTTGTGCCCTCGGGGGGGGGGGGGGGGCGGGGGAAGGAAAGGTGGTGGCTTGGGCCAGTGGGCAGAGCTTGTCTGAAAAATAGGGGAGTAATAGGATAGAAGCCCAGGGCACCTGTGGAGGTTCTTGAGTATGTGGGGGAGGGACAGTTCCATTAGTGGGCGCATGAAATCAGGACCAATGACACCAAGTTCCACGATGTACCCCAGGATGGCGAGATGGATGGTGCTGAACAAGAACTTCTCTTTGTTGTAAGTGAGGTTCAGTTCCTCGGCCATCCGGAGAAATCTCTCCAGGTTGTCTTCGTGGTCCTGCTGGTCATGGCTGCAGATGGTATAAGAAGGTCACTCTTAGCCTGTGCTGGTCTTCCATATGGTCCATCTCCCGTTGAAATACAGAGACCCCGTTAGTGACCCCAAAGGGAATCTGGCAGAACTGATAGAGGCGCCTGTCTGCCTTGAGGGCGGTATGTGATTTATCCTGGGCATGGATAAGGAGCTGGTGGTAGGCTGACTTTAGGTTATTCGGGCTATCTCATTGACTATGTTGGCTATTCGAGGTAGGCGGTAGGTGTTCCAGTTGTGTGTACTGGTTTATGGTCTGGCTATAATCGATGACCATCCTCTGTTTGCTACCCCCTTTTACCACTAGCACTTGGGCTCTCCAGGGACTGGTGCTGGGTTCTATGATAGCTTCTGTCAGAAGTCGCCTCACTTCTGCCTTAATGAAGGCCCTGTCAGCCATGCAATAGCGCCTGTTCTTCTCAGCTATGGGCTTGCAGTCTGACGTAAGGTAGTTGGAGGGTGGGAGGGGTTACCTGTAGTGTGGAGAGGCCACAGGTGAACTGGGGGTGGTACCTGTGCTGTGGAATGTGAGCGGGGGAAGAGGGCTGGCAAAGATGAGGGTGAGGCTTTGGAAGTGGCACTGGAAGTCCAGCCCTAAGAGGACTAGGGCACAGAACTGGGGCATGACCAGGTGCCTGAACCCTTGGTACATTCCCCCCCAACCACTGTCAGCTCTACTGAGCAGCGTCTGAGAGCTGTGATGGAGTGGTGATGGAAAAGTTCATGGGATAGATTGTGAGCTTTATTGTCGGGGCCATGTTCGGGTGCATGAAGCTCTCAGTACTACTGCTATCGAACAGGCATTTTGTAACCTTCCCATGGAGAGCGATGTCCAACATTGAGCCCCCTTGCATGCAGGCATCCTGGATCAGTCGCTCCACTTCCCCTTCGGTCACCCCGGTATCGGTTCAGCAAGGATGAGTAGGTTAGCTTATGCAGGGCTCCCAGATAAGCATCTGCCGTCTCAGCTGGCTACTGGACTCCGATGCTGAGCAGGTACTGGGTGTAGACCACATTTGTTGGGGGGCTTGTACATGCTCTTCAGGACAGCCACTGCAGGTTTGTAGTCTGTGCAGTCCTTGATAGCCTGGTAAACTTGTGGGCTCAGCTTGGTGCGGAGAACCATGAGTCGCTTCTGGTCGGTGTTGATCACCTCTGCCTGTGTTAGGATGATTGCCTCAATTGTGCGCTTCCAGATCTTGAAGCTTACCTGGGCATCCGGGTGTTGGGGGTCAATCTCCAGGGTCCGAATCATCAGAAACTTCTCCATGGTCTCTCTTTAAAATTTTAATGGATTAAATTGTGGTGGGGTGCAGCAAGCAAGCACAAAACTCAGCAAAGACTGTACTACAGGCTTTAATCCATTAAAAGTCTGTACACCAATTTCTGTCTTGATGGCTCCACGAGTGACTGGCCCAGGAGGGGCTGGCTCAGGTTTATATTCAGGTTGGTTGATTGACAGCCAGCCAGGTGGAGTCAGCCCCTTAGGTGGTCTTCCTGCGGATACAGAGATCACCCCCTGCAGTAGGCTGGTGGTCATATCACCACATTCATGGATTTAATCAGCCTGACATGCAGAGGAAGACTAGCTTTATAACACAGAAGAAAGAACAGCTGGAAAAGGCAGCAAAGTTAGGATTAAAAGTCAATTTTGCTTTCAGTTTGAGCTGCCCTAACTTAACTTCTCGAGATGATTTTATGAGCAGCATTGAGAAAATTGGGCCACTCAAGCCTTTCCTGCAATGCTCAAATGTCCCGAAATGCAGATTAATGTTGGCCCATCCCTAATTGCCTTGGGCAGGATAGTTTTCCCATTGTAGAGTGTAAGTGAGATTGTTGTGAATCTGGGATCACATGACAATGAAAGGGCTTTTTACAATGAGCTGGTAATTTTATTGAAAACCTTTTTTAATTCCAGAATTTATGTCAGTATTTGCATTTAAATGATCATTTTGAATTCATGGCTCTGGATCATTTGTTCCAATGTCTGGAGTGCTGGCAATCCATCAACCTTTATCTTACCCAACACTTATTAATGAGGGAACAAGCATAGTCTGGTGGAAGATTTCAGTATGGACTAATGGATTTGGGGAAGGGGAGTGAGGAATATCAAGTGGCTTTAGAAAAAATGAAATGCAAAGGTGAACAGAAATGGGGTTATGAGAATTAACATGAAGTCAGAAAGAAATGACCTCAATTAGCCTAATGGACTTTTCTTGGAAGTATCACATATGTGCTATGCCCTCGTGCAGGATATGATTTATGTCTGATGGTGGGGGGGGGGGGGGGGGGAAGACTTAATTATGCTTGATCTGCTTTGGGTGCTGAATCATGAAAATGACACCATAGCCATAGAACTAGATAACCATAGAACAGTACAGCATAGAAGCAGGCCCCTCTGGCCCTTCCAGTCCGTGCCAAGCCATTTTTTTGACCTGCACTCAGTCCATAGTCCTATATACCTCTCCCATCCATGTACCTGTCCAAATTTTACGTAAATGTTAAAATTGCGCCGCAATCACCAGCTCAGCTGATGGCTCTTTCCACACTCCCACCACACTCTGCGTGAAGAAATTTCCCCTAAACTTTTCCTCTTTCACTCTTAGCCCATATCCTTTGGTTTGTATCCCACTACCCTCAGTGGAAAAAAACCTATTTACATTTTCTATCCCCCACATAATTTAAATACCTCTATCAAATTTCCCCTCATTCTTCTACAATCCAGGGAATAAAGTCCTAACCTGTTTAACCTTTCCCTGCAACTCAGTTCCTGAAGTCCAGGCAACATTGTAGTAAATCTTCTCTGCACTCTTTCTATTTATTGATATTTTTCCTGTAGTTAGGTGACCAAAACTGCATACAATATTCCAAATTTGGCCTCACCAATGTCTTATACAACTTTACCATAACATCCCAGCTCCTATACTCAATACTTTGATTTTTGAAGGCCAATATGCCAAAAGCTCTCTTTACAACTCTATTCACCTGTGACACCACTTTCAGGGAATTATATATCTGTGATCCCAGGTCCCTCTGTTCTATCACATTTCTCAGCGTCCTAACATTTTCTGTGTGTGCCCTTTCTCAGTTCGTCCTTCCAAAATGCAATGCCTCACACTTGCTAAAATTAAATTCCATCTGCCTATTTCATCACATTTTTCCAGCTGGTCGAGATTTCTCTGCAAGCTTTGAAAACCTTCTCTCAGTCTACAATGCTTCCAATCTTAGTGTCATCTGCAAACTTGCTGATCCAATTTACCATATTATCATCCAGGTCATTGATATAGATGACAAACAACAATGGCTCAACACATCCCTGAGGCGCACCACTAGTCACAGGCCTCCAGTCTGAGAAGCAATCATCCACCACTACTCTCTGGCTTCTCCCATCCTGCCATTGCCGAATCCATTTCACTACTTTACCATGAATACCTAGCGCCTGAACCTTCCTGAGTAACCTCCCATGTGGGACCTTGTCAATGGCCTTACTAAAGTCTATGTAGACAACATCCACAGCTTTCCTTCATCAACTTTCCTGGTAACCTCCTTGAAAAACTCTAAGATTGGATAAACTCAAGCTACCACATTGACTATCCCTCATCAGTTTCTGGCTATCCATGTAATTCTGTAATATTACAAAGTTAAGCAACAGTGGTCAATTCTCAGGTACTGGCTACACTTACTAATGTACCACAAGGTCTCGCTCAAGTGCAACCTTTGTGACTGTGAATGGTAAAAGGTTAAGTTCTCTGTTGGATTCGTGCAGCACTGATAGTTACATTAGTGAGAAAGTCACTCGGGAATAAAACTAGAGGTTCACCCATATAATAAAGGCAATTCTATTAATGTCCTTGGATACTGTGTGGGGAATGGTATCATTTAGCCAGATCCTGAGAGACTTTGCCCACTACAAGAGCTTCCTTCACCAGAAAATTTGCGATCCTTAAAAAGGGAACTCGGGATATTCGCTTATTATGTCAAATGGATTCATGGGTTTTCTAACAAGATTCGACCAATGGTAAATAAAGAGAAATTTACAATGGAGGAAAAGGCCCTGAATGCCTTTAACTTACTAAAGAGAGGGTTGGAGGAAGCCACCCTGTACTTGGTGGATGTAAACTTACCCTCTGGGGTAGAGTGTGATGCATCTAATGTGACTATATCTGCTGACCTTTACCAAGGAGGACAACTGTTGGATTCATGTCGAAGACGCTACAAGGAAGTGAATTTCACTACCACATTGTAGAGAAAGAAGCAACTGTCATCACTGAGGCAGTGCACAAATGGAGCACTACATGGGACGGCGCAACTTTCGCTTGGTTCCTGAGCAGAGGTCGGTGGCCTTTATGTTTGACAGTAAAAAGTGTACAAAGATAAAGAACGCATAGATTCAAGAATGGAGGTTGGAACTTGCAGCATTTAGTTACCCAATAAAGTACCATCCTGGGAAAGAGAATGTGGTCCCTGACACATTTAGTCAGGCGTACACTTGTTCACCCTTTACTACCATCACACTCGCTGATGTTCACAATGGACTTTGGCATCCAGGAATAACTCAGCTGCTCTATTTTGTTAGAGCCAAGAATATCTCATTTTCTGTACTGAACTAAAGCCTCACCAGGAGGGACTCTTATCAAAGCAACAAAACATGGAAGGCTTAGTATTGATTTCAAGGGACCCTTGCCTCTAGCTTCATTAACCCATATCTATTTACAGTGTTTGATGAATACTCATGTTTCCCGTTTGCCTTTCCATGTCCCAATATGCCTACTGCAACAGTGATCAGATGCCTGGATCTGCTATTTAGCCTACATGGAATGCCAAATTGCATACACTCTGATCGAGGCACCACCTTTGTGTTTAAGGATCTGAAAGGTTCTCTCTCCCAGAAGGAATGGACATGAAGAGAGGTTCAACGGCATCATATGGAAGGTAGTATGTTTGGCCTTTAGATCATGTAACCTGCCTGAGAAGCATTGGGAACTGGTGCTTCCTGAGGTATGACATTCCTGAACAAATACTATGAATGTTTATTTTGCATTCCAACACCGCTTATCCCATGGAAATTCATTGCTCTCATGGCTAATGAACCCATACTATTAAGAAGGTTTGTATGGAGTAACAAGATTGAACCACTTGTAGATCGAGTTGAACTCCTTGATGGTAATCCAACATGTGCAAACATCAGGTATCCAGATGGACCAGTCTACTGTGTTTGTTCTTGACCTTGCACCTTTTCCAAAAGCCCAGGCAATCCCCACATCTATTGTGGAACAAAATAAAAGAAATCTGGTAGAACCAATATTGGAGGAGGAAGAAGATATGACCTGCCCTAGTGTGGAGGATGATGAAACAGTAGCTCCACAAGAACTAAGGAGATCCAGTCGTGTACCAAAACCTCCTAATCAATATGGATGGGAGTAGTCCTGTAAAGTGTGGCTTGATACTGCTAGTGTTTATTTTTAATGAGGGAAGAATGTAATATTACAAAGTTATTCTTAATTGTTCTAAATAATTCTAAATTCTGATTGTAACTGTACAATTAAGTTGAGTAAAGTTTGGAAAGCAGCCACCAAGTTTTTTATTCTTACTACAAATATTTTTAGTAAGTTTGTGGTAGCTCACCTAAGCCTGTGTCGAACTGACTCAAAAGTTGCGAGTGCGCCGAAGACGTCAGCCATCAGGAGGACGCTGACTGTGGGGCAAACAGCGGGCCAGAAAATGATATCACTTCCACCCCGTGGTGTGCAAGGGTTGTTTAAAAATGAGTGCGTGAAAAACCAGTAAAGTTTTTTCACCGGGACGCCATTCGAATTAGACTACTTCTTTTTCTCATTGTGACCCAGTGTGACTACATTGGTGACCCTGACGGACCCAACAGATTTTGGAGTTGACAAGGACATGACGGCCTTCCAGAATGCTGTCTCTTTCAAACTGCCTTCCTTTTGGACAATATACTCATCACCAGCCACTTCTGCCAAGAGCACCTAATATACCTGTACCTGTTACGCTGCCATCTGCATGATTGAATGTCCTCCACTTACCTCACACATCCTTGCCTGAAAACAACTTATCCCAATCTACACATTCTAGATCCTTCTCATTTCCTCAAAATTAACCTTTCTCCAATTTAGAATCTCAACCCGAGGCCCAGACCTATCCTCCATAATTAACTTGAAACTAATGGCATTATGATTGCTGTACTCAAAATGTTCCCCTACACATACCTCTGTCACCTGTCCTGTCTAGTTCCCTAATAGGAGATCCAGTATTTCACCCTCTCCAGTTCGTATCTTGATTTACAAAACTTTCCTGACCACATTTGACAAACTCCAAGCCATCCAACCCTTTTACAGTTTGGGATTCCCAGTCAATATGTGGAAAATTAAAATCCCCTACTATCATAATCTTATGTTTCCTGCTGCTGCATGCTATCTCTATACAAATTTTCTCCTCCAATTCTCGCTGATTATTGTGTGGTGTATAATACAACTCCATGAGTGTGGTTATACCTTTCCCGTTCCTGAGCTCCATCCATATAGCTTAAGTAGATGAGCCCTCTGGTCTGTCCTGCCTGAGTACGGCTGTGTTATTTTCCCTGAGGAGGAGCATTGCCACCCCTCCCCCTTTCATTCCCTCCCCCATTCTATCATGTCTAAAGCAACGGAAGCCCGGAACATTGAGCTGCCAGTCCTGCCCCTCCTGCAACCAAGTTTCAGTAATGACCACATTGTCATAATTGCACATACCAATCCATGCCCCAAACTTGTCTTCCTTTTATTCAATTCTCCTTGCATTAAAATAAATGCACTTTAGAAAATTTCCACCATATTACAACCTATTGACTTCTAAAGATGCATGTAATTTCCACTCTTCTCTCTGCTCTGGCATTCTGGTTCCCACCCCCCCTACAAACCTAGTTGAAACCCACTGGAGGAGCACCAGCAAACCTTCCCACAAGGAAATTAGTCCCCTTCCAGTTCAGACGCAAATCGTCCCATCAGAAACAGGCCAAACCTTTCCTGGAAGAGAGCCCAATGATCCAGAAACCTGAAGCTCTCCCTCTTGCACTATGTCTTTAGCCACATGTTAAGCTGCCTATTTCTCACCTCACTAACATGTGGCACGGGTAGCAATCCTGAGATCACAACCTTGGAAGTCCTGTCCTTCTTCTGCCTCTGCTGACCTGCTGCTCAAACCCTCATTCGTGCTTTTGCTGCCTTCAGCCAAGATTTTCTTCGACTCTTTCCTGACCAAACTTTTACTTTGCTGTCTCCATAAGGTCAATTCTTGAAGGAATGGGGGATTGGGCAAAGGACTGAGCAAAGATCTGGCATAAGGAGTACTGTGTGATGTCTTCCACTTGGGAAAGTAGTCCAGGAATGGCCTCACTGGTACCCTTTACCATTTCAGCAGAACTTTCCTGCTCTTAAAGATTCAAGATTCCTTTATTGTCATGTAATAATACAGAACATGTAATATGCTCCTAATATCGACTGTCCTGAATTTTTCAAAAGGTTTCTCATTCCCTACCTAATTTGAATGAATATGGGTGGAGATTTTAACGGTTGTTTAAATCCTTTGATTGACAGGTCTTCCGCCATTCAGACACCCCCAAATAAATCAGCTAGTCATAATAACTCTTTCCTGTTGGACTAGGGTTTAGCCGACATATGGAGATTTTTACAACTAAAGGAAAAGGAATTTCCTTTCTTTTCTCATGTATACCACAAATACTCTAGAATAGATTATTTTTTTTATTGATTTACGATTGGTGCCCTTGATAGGGGAATGTGAATATGACACAATCGCTGTATCTGATCATGCAGCTTTAAAACTTTCTGTTGAAATCTTGGTGTTACTTCTGGAACTCAACAATGGTGGTTCAATTCTACTCTGCCTCAGAATGAGAAATTCATTAGCTTTATTAAAGATCAGATTTCTTTCTTTTATCAGACAAATTCCACTGAAGGAATGTCCAATCTGGTAATTTGGGATGCACTTAAAGCATTTCTATGAGGACAAATAATTCCTTACTCTGCTGGATCAACTTTGTGAGTGTGTATAAATATATGTATTTCACACACTCACATAAGTGATACTGTATGTTCAGTTTTATTCCCTTTTCTTCATTGTTCTGTATTATAAAAATGATTAAAAAGAAAGAACATTTATTATGACATGAAATTACCTTCTGCCTGCCCCATGGCAGACAAAGAGTTAACAATAGTGTCTCCTGGCGCTCCTTAGAGTGAGGGAGAAAGGGAGGGCAAAAGAGAGTCCCTTCAGAGTCACTGAGTGTCTGCGCATTTGCCGCCTGTGCTCCCGCGGTTGGACAGACTCTTGTTCAATCCATTGGAAATCCGAGCTCGAGATCCAAACCTCCATGATCAGGAAGCCTTCAGTGCCTGAGCCCTTCGGGAATCATTCTTTTCTTCAGCATCCTCTTGAACACTGACTCTGATTCCTGGTCCCAGTCTCCAGCAGCCCACAGCCTGTGTATGTCCTCTGTGTGTGTGCAAGCCACCCGCTACCCCTCAGCCACCGAATCCCTCACGGTTCCGCTGCCATGGTCACTATCATGTAAGATCGTCTTCTCTGCTTTTCCTTCTCTATGAATGTTCTTCCTGTTTCTGTTGCCTACTCTGGTTAGCTGCTCCCCAGAATCTATAACTTCTCGTCACCGTTGCCGAGCACAAGTGCTGCTCTCTTGGGCTTAGATCTCTGCAGTTGTAGTATTTTACTTACAAACACCCTCAGCTCCTTTAACAGGCCATTTAAAGCCTGTAGAGAGCTGGGGTTATTAAGACCAGAACTCTGTCTCCACTCTCCACTCTCACAGGACTGCACCAGCACTAAATCCCTCCAGCAATGAAGGACCAACATTCTATTTGCATTCATGGTTACCTGCTGCACCTGCAAATTAAACTTTTGTGATTCGTACACACACCATTTCCACATTGACATGTTTGTCCATGGCCTCATGCACTGCCAAACTGAGGTCACCGCAAATTGAAGGAACAATACCTTATGTTGCCCTTTCACTTAATTCATAATATTTTTTAGTTTTTAATATTTTTTTTCCAATGTATACGTTTGTAATGTGTTACATTTCAATTCTTTATTCTCTAAGTCTATATATTTCTTGTGATCCTGTTCTTTGATATTCTTTTTCCAATTTCATTATATCTTTTACTAGACCATCCAGCTCTGTAGCATATTCTCTCAAGATTTTTTAATATAAGAAACAATTTATCCTCTTAAATAAGCTTTAAGCGTATTTCATATTAAAAAAAAATATATTATCAGTAGAAGAAAGATTAGTTTCACAGAATAGTTCTATCTGTCTCTTAAACTCCTTCCTACTCAGCACTGTGACATTGAGATTCCATCTGTATGCACTTTCTTGTTTTTCCATTATTGCAATAGTTAAGGATAGTGGCAAATGACCTGATAGAAGTCTTGCCAAATATTCCATTTTTACCACTCTACTTTTTAACTGGGCAGACATTGACAACAAATCAATTCTTGTATGTGAACCATGTACCTTGAGCAGAATGAATCTAGTCCACAAAATTTAATCCTACCCTACCTCGCACCCACAGCACCGTGATCTTCCCTCCTCCTCCCTCAGAGGCAGAGAATTGTAAAAATTCTAGACCCACTGAGTGAAAATTTTTATGGCCCTTAGTTTTAAATAGACAATAGGAGCTGGAGTAGGCCCTTCGGCCCGTCGAGCCAGCACCGCCATTTTACAGATCATGGCTGATCACTACCATCAGTACCCCTTTCCAGCCTTATCCCCATAACCCTTAACTCCTTTGCCCACTAGAGTCTTATCTAACTCTCTTTTGAACATAATCAGCGAATCTGCCTCTACCACCCTCTGTGGCAGAGCATTCCACAGATTCACACTTCTCTGGGTAAAAAAAATGTTTTCTCATCTCCGTCCTAAAGGGCCTACCCTGTATTCTTAAACTATGCCCTCTAGTCCTCGTCTCCCCCATCATTGGGAACAAGTAATCCGACTTCACCCTGTCTATCCCCCTGATAATTTTGTATACCTCAATCATGTTCCCCCTCATCCTTCTAAACTCCATCGGATACAAGTCCAGTTTTTCTAGCCTTTCAGCATATGTCAACCCTGCCATCCCTGGAACTAACCTTGTAAATCTGCGCTGCACACCCTCTATAGCTAGTATGTCCTTCCTCAAAATTGGAGACCAGAACTGGATGCAATACTCCAGGTGGGGTCTCACCAGGGCCCTGTACAACTGCAGAAGGGCGTCTCTGTTCCTATACTCCAATCCCCTCTTTATGAAAGCCAACATGCTATTAGCCTTCTTCACAGCTTTCTGAACCTGCATGCTAGTCTTCAGTGACCGGTGAACAAGTACTCCCAGATCCATTTGCTCCTCCCCACTCTCTAGCTTGTCTCCATTTAAATAATACTCAGCTTTCCTATTATTGCCCCCAAAATGGATAACCTCACATTTGCTTACATTGAACGTCATCTTCCATTCAGCAGCCCACCCCCCCAATCTGTTCAAGTCCCTCTGCATTTTCCTGACATCCTCCTCACACCCCACACCGCCACCCAGTTTCGTGTCATCTGCAAATTTGCTAAAATTATTAATAATCCCCTCATCTAAATCATTTACATAAATTACAAACAACTGAGGACCCAATACCAATCCCTGCGGCACTCCACTCGTCACATCCTGCCATCCTGAAAAAGACCTGCTTACCCCAACCCTTTGTTTCCTATTTCTTAACCAATTTCCTATCCATGTCAGCACCTTACCTCCAATACCATGCTCCCTGATCTTGCCCACTAGTCTCCCGTGCGGTACCTTATTTTGGCCTTCTGGAAGTCCAAATACACCACATCCACAGACTCTCCCAAGTCCACCCTCTCTGTCACATCCTCGAAAAATTCCAGAAGGTTAGTCAAGCATGACTTACCCTTAAGGAATCCATGCTGACTAGTATACTATTATTTCTGCCTAAGTGTCCTGCTATTACTCCTTTTATGATAGACTCCAATATCTTCCCCACCACCGATGTCAGGCTGACCGGTCTATAATTTCCCGTTTTCTCCCTCCCTCCCTTCTTAAAAATCGGCACCACATCAGCCACTCTCCAATCCTCAGGGACCTCCCCCGAATCTATGGAACTTTGGAAAATGTCGACCAGTGCTTCCACAATTTCCATAGCAACTTCTTTAAGCACCCTGGGATGCAGCCCATCAGGCCCTGGGGATTTATCAGCCCTCAGTCCCAACAATTTACTCACAACCTCCTGTTTCTGGATCTGGATATCCATTAGATCCCCTACTTCCCCAGGAAAGTTCCCCAAGTCTCTTGACACCGCATGACCATTACCCTCTAACTGACCATAACCTATATCCTCCTTGGTGAAGACAGTTGCAAAGTATTTGTTAAATTCCTCAGCCATCTCCTTGTTTCCGGTAATAATTTCACCCTTTTCCATTCTTAATGGACCAATTTTGGACCGAACCAATTTCTTCCTCTTCACATATTTAAAAAAGCTTTTGCTATCCTCCATTATATTATTTGCTAATTTCCTCTCGTACTTAATTTTCCCCTCTCTTATGACTTTCTTAGTTACCCTCTGATGCTCTTTGAAGGTTTCCCAATCATCTAACTTCCCACTCCGCTTCGCTATCCTATACTTACTCCCTTTGGATTTGATATTACACTTGATTTCATTAGTTAGCCACGGCTGCCATTTGCATTTCCTAGAGCCTTTCCTCCACTTTGGAATAAATTTGTCCTGAAACCTGTGAAAAATGTCCAAAAATACCTGCCATTTTTCCCCAGTTGTCCTCCCATCTAGTGTATCTTTCCATTTTATTTTGGATAGCTCCTCCCTCATAGCTGCATAATCCCCTTTATTTAACTGCAGTACAGATGCTTCCGACTTCCTTTCTTTTTCCCTTTCTAATTGCAGCTCAAAAGTAACCATACCATGGTCACTATTCCCTAATGGCTCCCCTACATCGAGGTCACTTATTAATTCTGCGTCACTGCACAGCACCAAGTCCAGAATCGACTTCCCCCTGGTAGGTTCCTCCACTAGCTGCTCCAAGAAAGTATCTTGTAGACATTCAATAAACTCAGTCTCTTGTGCTCCTGCCCCTGTCTGATTATCCCAGTCCACCTTCATGTTAAAGTCCCCCATAACTACTGTATTGCTACCACTTTGACATGCCACTCTTAATTCCTGATTTATACTTCTACTGATATCTAAGCTACTTTTCGGAGGCCTGTAAATGACCCCCATTATGGTCCTCAAGCCTTTACAATTTCTTAATTCTATCCAAACAGACTCTACCCCACCTGTTTCAATGTCTTTCCTTTCAAACGCCTGAATTTCATTTCTTACCAACAGAGCTACCCCACCTCCTCTTCCTAACTTTCTGTCTTTTCTATAGGACGTGTACCCTGGAACATTTATTTCCCAATCCTGCTCTTCCCGCAGCCATGTCTCCGTTACTCCGACAATATCATAATCTCCCATTGCCATTTGTGCCTCAAGCTCATTCATTTTATTCCTTACACTCCGTGCATTCATACACAATACCTTGATACCATATCTCCTTTCTCCCTCCACCTTTGTTCTCGATGCACTTGCCCCTACTCTCCTATTCTTTTTAGTTCCCTTTTTCCTTATTGTTTCACCGTCTAACGGAAACACCCCTATATTCACTCTCCTATCTGCTTCCCTATCAGTCCTGTTCCCTTCCCCCTGCCAAATTAGTTTAAATCAAATCTGACAGCATTTTAAAACCTAACTGCCAGTATATTAGCCCCCATTGCATTCAGGTGTAAACCATCCCTCCTGTAGAGGTCTTGTCTTCCCCAGAAGAGATCCCAATGGTAAATGAACCTGAATCCCTGCACTCTGCACCATTCCTCCAGCACACATTTAACCTCCTGATTTTATTATTTTTGCCCCCACCCATGTACAGCACAGGTAGCAGCCCCGAGATTACAATCCTGGAGGTTCTGCTTCTTAACCTCCTTCCGAGCTCACGGTAGTCCCTCTTCAGGTTCTCCTCCTTCATCTTATCCACGTCATTTGTACCCACGTGTATCAGGACTTCTGGCCGTTCACCTTCCCCCCCCCCCCCAGGATACTCTGAACCCTATCCGAGACGTCTCGCACCCTGGCTCCTGGGAGGTAAAACACCATACGGGAACACTTGTCAGGTTCGCAGAATCTTTTGTTTGTTCCCCTGACAATGGAGTCCCCAATGACCACCTTGTTCCCCTTCCTTCCTTTCCACACCACCGGTTCCCTTGGTGCAACCTCTGGCAGGTTATCTTCCCCAAGTACATCCAATACACTATATTTGTTGCTAAGAGCAGTAGCCACCGGGGTGCTTACCACAGAGCTAGAAACTTTCCCCCCTCCCCTGACAGTAGTCAAGTCCTTGATTTTGGCATGTAATTTATGGCTTCATTTATCATGAACTCTTAACACACAACTCTTTTAAGTAAGTTAATGTTTTTGTTGAGAGTAGATTTCTAATATTTGAAGATCATGCCAGTTCACGGCTTACTGTCGATATTCCAAGAGATTGTTTCAAAATACTGAACATTGACGCAGCAGAAAGTTATTATGGCATAACCTGCTATCTTGAAGCCTTTGAATGCACTGGCATGAGCTCTGGAAGCTTTATTGTGTAATCATGGTACACATGATTAAATTTCCCTGGCAACAGCCCACAACAATACAAACTTGAGAAAAATACTGTAGGGCAAACTGAAATAAGAAGGGCAACAGAACAAATTCTAGATTCTGATCCCCATACCCTCCTTTCACTAAACCAATGAACAGTAATGAGTTCAATGTCAGATGCACTGTACAATCTAAGTATGCACTAAAAAATTTATTTGCTGCTGCTGGACATTCCTGTAATTCATTTATTATTCCTGTAATTAAAAAGAGACAATGAATACAGAAGTGTAGAAAATAAATATTCACAGTTATCTCAGTATAAGAAAGAAAAAGTGACTTTACAATAGTGCAGACAGTCCTTTTGTGATGTTGAAACAGCCCCTGAATAGTGTAAAAAGTAGACTGATATTAGGATTGATATGCTGTATCCAAACCTGCCACACTAGAGTTCGACCATTCCAACCGTTTCTAGCCATAATAATGTAAAACGATTTCACACATTTTCAAATGAACATAAAAAATATTTGACAGTCACTTTGATAACTTTAATATTTGCCAGTGATCTTTGAATGCCTCTAAATCAGATTTTGAAACTGAATTATATAGAATAGAATGTCAGAGGATCCTTAGTAATTTGTTCTAAATGTAATTGGGTTACTGCAATGTGAGTTGCTGGATCAATATTCCATTTTAGCATTGATTTCATTAAATGCGAGGCTAATACCATTGATACTGAACTGTATACCTCTGTAAGCATTACGTGCTTACTTAGGAGGACACCTCCTCAGATGTTTGAGTTCTACTTCATCACTACCATCTATGGTAAAACACTTATGCTATGATAGGCTGCTGCTGGCTGGACACGCCTCCTGAGACCGATCCTACCAATAGCCCTTTGCGTGCTCCCCATTCCACTCTGCCTTGATCAATCAATGAGGCTAATGGCTGTTCCAGTCTGTAGTTAATAAAAGCCTATCAGTTTCACAACTTTAGTCTTTTGTTATTATTGATGGTGCATCACCATTTAAAAAAAATATTTATTAAGTTTCCATACATGTATTAATATCCAGATACAAAAGACAGTATTCAAATAAATCAAATCAATTATACATATTACATGTTATATAGTCTCCTAAAATTGCATCAACCCCCCAAATAATAACCCCAAAAGAGAAAAAAAACAAGAAAATTAAGAAAAGAAAAAAAAAGAATAGAAAGAATGTTTCAGTAAAGGTGTATCTTTAATTCGTGATATCAATCTTGAATTCCATTTATAAAAAACGTCTTAGGTGACTTCTTTCCAATTTTCTCCATTTCTATGTTTGTCCATATCGGGTTGATTCCCTCTTCAAAGTAAGATACAATAAAACACATTTGAGATGATCTATAATAATTGTAAAAATAAGGCAGTTGCAATCCCCCTAATTCATATTTCCATGTTAATTTCTGCATAGATATTCTAGACATTTTACCCTTCCATAAAAAAATTCCAAATCCTTTTATTTAGCTCTTTAAAAAAACTGTTGAGGTACTAAAATAGGTAATGCTTGGAAGAGATATTGAATTCTTCAGAAAATATTAATCTTTATTCAATTAACCCTTTCTATTAAAGTTATAAGTAGCACCATCCATTTCTTTAAGTCCTCTTTAACCTTATGGAGTATAGGTAAATAATTCAATTTATACAAATTCTTTAAATTATTATCTGTTTTATCCCTAATATATAATCCCATTATTTGGCCATCTAAATTTGGTGTTTCACTGGAAAGTCACATAATCACCTTTTATAAATGGTCCCAGTTTATCTTATAACCTGAGACTTGTACATACTCTTCTAATTGGAGATGGAATTATCTCAAGGAAGATTCAGGTTCGGTCAAATATATTAATACATCATCTGCAAATAGATTAATTTTATGTTCCTCATGACCAACCCTGAATCCCTTAGTAAACACCTCCCATTTAATCATCTCTGCAAGAGGTTCAATAGCCAGTACAGATAATGCTGGAGATAAGGGGCATGCCTGTGTACTGGATCTCTGTAAATTGAAAGAAGTTGAGATTTGTCCATTAGTTACCACTTTTGCCTTTGGATTAACATACAAATCCAATTAATAAAAAAATTGTTCCAAACCAAATTTGTCCTATACCTTAAAGAGAAAATCCCATTCTAATCTATCGAAGGCCTTTTTTTGTGTCCAACGCTACAGCGACATTTAAATCTCTTGATTGTGCTAAATGAGTAATACTTAATAATCTTGCTACATTATCAGCAGCTAATCTCTTTTAAACAAAATCCGGCTGCTCAAGCATTTAATTAACTTTGGTAGCAATCTATTTATCCTATTAGCCAAAACTTCTGCAACAATTTTATAATCCGCATTTAATATATGAAGCAGGCTTTAAGGGATCTATTTTTTTTGGTATTACTGTAATTATCACAGTGGAGAAAGTTCAGGTAGTGTATAGGTCACTGAAGTTTGTTGGATCATATCCATAAATAAAGGAAGCAATAAATCTTTGAATTCCCTATAAAGATCAGCAGGAAAACTGTCCTCTCCCGGTGCCTTATTGGCCTGTAATGTACTCATTGCTTCTTTAACTGATCAATGGGAGAATTCAGTTCTAACTGTTTTTTCAAAGATGACACAAGCAATGTATTTGGGACAAATAGTCATCAGTTTTATTGTCATCTTTTAAAGATTCTGAAGTATACAATTTTGGATAAAAATCCTGAAAGGAGTAATTTATATCTTGTGGTTTATAACTAATATGAGAAGGATTTTTCCAGATAGCATTTATAGTTCTAGAAATTTGTTCCTTTTTCAATTGCCACGGTAACACTTTGTGTGATCGTTCACCTAGCTCATAATATCTTTGCTTGGTTCTCATTATTGCTTTTTTTCCACTGTCTGCACAGTGTTATATTGAAGTTTTTTCTTAATTAAAGACCTTCTTCTATCCTCTGACCTTTGAGTATGCAAATCTTTTTTCATACCCGTTATCTCATGTTCAAGTTTATACAGTTCCTTCATATAGTCTTTTTTTTAATCTTAGAAGTAAAACATAATTTGTCCCTTCAAATATGCTTTCAGTGCATCTCAAATCACAAATTTGTCAGTTACTGAATGTAAATTAATCTCACAAAACAATCAAATTTGCTCATGTACAAAAATCCTACCTTTTTAGAAGCAAGCTATTTAATCTCCATCTATAGATTGGTTTTTCCTCATCTGGCATTTCAATCTGCAACAATAAAGATGAGTGGTCAGACAAAAGTTGTGCTTTATAATCTACCTGGAATACTCTACCTTGAAGCTGTGCTGAAATTAAGAACAAGCTTATTCTGGAATATGAATCATGTGAATTTGAATAAAAAGTATAATCCCTATCAGTTGGATGTATCCTCTGCCATATATCTATTAAGTTCAGATCTTTCATTAAAGTCATTGTTGCTTTTGTTGCTCTGCTTCTATTAGTTCCTCTTGAAGATCTGTCTAATAATGGATCTAGACAGAAATTAAAACCTCCTCCTCCCACTGTATTCTCATGAGCATTCGCTAGGTTTAGGAAAGTTTCCTGTATAAACTTCTCATCATCTGTATTGGGTGCATAAACATCAAAGAGTCCATAATTCAGAATAGATTTAGCAATGGACCATAACAAACCTACCTGCTGGATCTGTCTCAACATATTGAAAGTCAATTGGAAGATTTTTATTAAATAAAATTGCTACAACCTCCCCCCCGCTTGATTTCGAATTAAACGAAGAAGCTACAACATGGCTCTTTTTCTGTCAAATGAGTTTCATGTAAAAAAAGGCTAAATCTGCAGCCATCTTTTTAACTGCAGAAGTATTTCTTTCTGTTTGATGGTTTCCATTAATCACTTTTATATTAAAATTTAAGATTTTTATCAATTTACTCATTGCTGTATTTTTAACCTTTTTTCCATCACCTTGTCCCGCAAACCTCCACCAAGCAGTTAAATAATTCTATGCCCTTGGTGCTTGACCTCTGCCCCTCTACAATCCAAGAATGAAAAGAAAATATATGAATAGAAGGTAAAGTCAAGTACAATACTAAATATAATGCCATTTAACTGAATGTATGAAAATGACCCCCCCCCCCCCCCCCCAGTCACGATGCTAACCAAAGCAAAACTAACAGCCTCCCTGTGCAGACCATGGCTGAAGTAACAGATACACACATAAATCAGCGGTGGTCTGGACCCTCCTCCATCTCTCCCCACCCCCCTCACCCCCCTGATAAACACATCTCTCCCCACCTCCCTGATAATACATTTCTTTATTATATATAGATGAAAAAAACCCTTCAAAACCATCATTAAAGCTCCATCTCAAATATATTGAGTCAACAACACAAAGAAAAAAAACACACATTACTCTTCATCCTCGAGGCCTTCAACCCGATTGTTGATTTAGCAAATTTCCAACAAATTCTTCTGGCTCATAATGATTTAAAAAGAATCTGGTTTGTCTATTTGGGAGAAAAATCTGCAAGGTCGCTGGTTGTTGTAGAAAAGAACAATATTCTTCTTCACAGGGTTGAATAGTTTCCTTCGCTTTAAAGGGTCTCCACTGACGTCTGGATAAAATAGAATGTTACTCCCCTGAAATTCCAGCGGGCTTTGTCTTTGATGAGCTTGCTGTGCAGCTATTCTCAGTACTTGTTTTTAATCCTGATAATGCAGGAATTTTATCAGTACTGAGCCTGGACTTTGTTCGGGGATGGGGGTTCACGTCAAAGAACTCTGTGAGCCCTTTTAATTTCAATTTGCCCCTCAAAGTTCTCTGGGCCCAGTACTTCATCAAGTACTGCGTATCTTGTTCCACCCCTTCTTTCAAACCCACCATCTTAATATTATTCCTTCTACTACAATTTTCCAAAACATCAATTATTTTTGGCACAGCTTTTGATTTAGAACAGTCAAGGCAGTCTTATTATTCTCCAAATGCAGCATTCTATCTTTAACCTGCTCCATATCTTTCAATTTATTAACTTCTTGTTTATTTTGATCAATATGTTGCTTCATAGTGTTCTAATCTCCTTAAATATATCCTCATTACTCTCTTCCCTGGGTGTGGTCGGTTCTCTAGCTTCTGTATCTGCATCTTCTCCCTGGTTGCTGTCAGAAGAGGAACTACTCAACTCCGACGCTGATTTGGATGGACCTGGTTGACTTCTGGTTTCACTTTCGCTTTCTTCCTCTTCAGTGCCATCATCCCGTTTCGCCGGGTGTGACGCACTTTGTTGTGACAGCAGAGGCTGCTCACCCGTCTCCGGGGCAGCTGAAACGCTAGTCCCCAGCTCCGGAGTCAGCTCAGGCCTCTGTTGTCTGTTTCTTCTTGTCTTATTTATGCTGCACAGGTGAGCTGAAGCTGCAGAAAGCCATCGAACTAGCTAAAACTCTGGAAGTAGCCCTCTGCAAGGTGGACTCTTTCTCGACCAATAACACGCCCGACACATGGGGAACACAGGCACCGCCAACTTGGGACGTAGGATCACAGACCGCCACATGTCCCAATCTGACTACTGCCACCACCACTGGTGAGAACCCAAAGCTCTACTTCTGATGCCAGGAGGAAAACCCCAGGAAGCGCTGGCCGGCAAAGACGTGATTTGTTCCGGCTGCGGGAAGAAGGGACACTATGTGAAGGTATGCAAATCCAAGCAACCTTCTAACCCAAGCAGCATCGTGTGTTGACAGGGGTCTGCCACCATCTTGGACGACATCACTTCTGATGAACAACAACAGCATCACGTGTGTGCCATGTGGGCTGCCACTAGACCACGAGCCAATACAGTGGATCAAACAGCGATGCCTCTCTGACTTCAGTCACACTTGACCAAAGCAGCCCTCATCAGCTCACCAGGTCAATATCGGACATAGAAGTAAATGGGCATAAGATGAGCTGCATGTTCAATAGCAGGAGCATGGAGAGCTTCACCCACCCCAACGGTGCAACATTACTCCCTTATCTTGAGACCAGTGAGTTACAGAGTCTCCATGGTCTCTAAGTTCCATTTGGCATAGATCGGCAGCAGCTGCATAATGATGCTGATTGTGGGTGGCACAGAGTACAAAAACTTTAAATTCCTTGTGATGCCACAGCTCTGCGTGCCCGTACGACTGGGGTAGGACTTTCAGTGCCACCTTAAGAGTGTCACCATGGCATATGACAGGTCCCATCCTCCACTCACAGTCTGCAACCAACAACTTTTAAACTGCCTGCTCTTCCCTCCAAACGTGTCCTGTGGGCTCAACCTCCTGATTCCCCCCCCCTCCTCTGTAAACCCGTTGCAACCAAGAGTAGGCAATATGATGCTAGGGACAGGGCCTTTATCAAGTCAGAGGAGAGAAGGGTCCTGACCAAGGGGATCATCGAACCCAATACCAGCCCCTGGAGAGCTTAGATAGTGATGGTTAAGAGTGGGGAAATATCAGATTTTTTCCACCATTGACAAAGTTGGCACACCACCAGCTCCCTATCAGCCCAGAAGACCACCAGTCCACCGCGTTTGAGGCAGATAGCCGCCTCTGCCACTTTCTGAAGGTCCCCTTCTGGGTCACCAATGGAGTCTCTGTCTTCCAGAGGGAGATGGATTGAATGGTGGACGAGCGGAGGCTGCTGGCCACATTCCCCTACCTCGACAATGTCATTATCTGCTGCCATGATTGGCAGGGCCATGACACCAAACTCTGGAAGTTCTTCCAGACAGCCAAAAGTCTTAACCTCACTTTCAACAAAGATAAATGTGTATTCCGCACATCATGCTTGGCTATACTCAGCTGTATTGTGGGGTATGGAGTTATTGGCCCCAATCTCAACCCCATGCACCCCTGTTGGAGCTGCCACTTCCCCACAGCCTCAAGGCCCTGAAAAGATGCCTAGGGTTTTTTCTCCTATTCTGCCCAGTGGGTCCCCAACTATGTGGATAAGGTCCGCCCCTCCTAAAAGCCACCTCCTTTCCCCTATCGGCAGAGGGCTGTAAGGCCTTCAGCCATATCAAAGGTGATATTGCCAAGGTTGCAATGCATGCTGTGGCAGAATCCTTTCCGTTCCAGGTGGAGAGCGATGTGCCCATCTTTAGCCTGACCACCACACTTATCCAGGTGGGCAGACCCATAGCATTTTTCTCCCACACCCTACAGGGCCCCAAGATCCAGCACTCTTCCATCGAGAAGGAGGCCCAGGTTATCGTTGAGGCGCTATGGCTCTGGAGGCACTATCCTGTTGACCAACGTGCAGTTGCTTTCATGTTCAACAACAAGCAGCGGGGTAAAATCAAGAATGACAAGGTTCTGAGGTGGAGAATCAAACTCTCCACCTATAACTATGATATCTTGTACCTGCCCAGAAACCTTAACGAGCCTTCAAATGTCCTGTCCCGAGTGCAGATATACCGTTTACAAGCCCTCCACACTGACCTCTGCCACCCTGGGGTCACCAGGTTCTTCCATTTCATCACCGAAACCTTCCCTATTCAGTTGAGGACATCAGGACCATGACCAGAAACTGCCAAGTCTGTGCAGAGAACAAACCACACTTCTACTAGTTGGACAGGTCACACCTGATTAAAACCACCCACCACTTTGAGCTCCTGAGCATTGATTTCAAGGGCCCCTGCCCTCTTTGAACCGCAACATGTACTTCCTCAACATCATTGATGAGTAATCACGATTCCCGTTTGCAATTCCCTCCCTGGATGTGACTGCTGCCACCATCATTAAAGCCTTGCACAACCTATTCACCCTGTTTGGATACCCCTGCTGTATTCATAGTGACCAGGGTCCTCCTTCATGAGTGATGAGCTGCACCAATATCTGCTGGCCAGAGGTATCACCACAAGCAGGACCACCAGCTACAACCCCCGAGGGAATGGCCAGGTGGAAAGGGAGAACGCCATTGTCTGGAAGGCCAACCTCCTAGCCCTGAGGTCAAAAAGCTTGCCTGCCTTTCACTGGCGAGTGGTCCTCCCCGACGCGCTCCACACAATCAGATCCTTCCTGTGCACAGCAACCAATCCCACCCCACATGAAAGGTTGTTTCCCTTCTCCAGGATGTCTGCATCAGGGGCCACGCTGCCATTCTGGTTGACGTCCCCAGGGCCAGTCCTGCTCCAGAAGCATGTAAGATGCCATAAATTTGATCCACTGATTGAGAGGGTCCACCTCCTCCATGCCAACCCCTAATGCGCCTATGTGGCGTACCCGGATGGGTACGAGGACACTGTGTCTGGGACCTGGCACGTGTGGGAGACCCCTGGATTATGGACAACCAACCTGTACACCCACCACCCCAAGACATATCATGTCACCCTACATGGCCCTGCCCCACTGTCTCAGTTCAGACACCCCACCCACTGACAACAACCAGACCATTTAGGAGTCAACAGCTGAGCCACAACCAGAGCTATGATGGTCACAATGGTGGACAGACTGAATTTGTGATGGACATGAACCCACTTCACCTTGCTGGACTGTTTTTAAAAGAGGGGATGAATGTGGTGGAAACACTGTTAATACTGCATGTATGTGTATGGCTGGCCCACCCCTTGCTGATTGTATCCATGGCTCCTCCCCCTTGATTCCCCTAATAAAGGCGCCAATGTCATAACCCCTTCCCCAGAACAAGCTCGGGTCTCGGGTCATCAACATGAGAAGTGGCTTCTGTTTATGATAATAAAAACCTATCAGCCAGGTCACTTCTTGTCTTTGGAGTTATTGATAATGCATCAGAAAGCAAATATGAACAGCATGGACACATGTTGAGCTTCATTCTTAGACTCAGAACAACCTCTTCACCTCCCTTTATTTTTGAGACCTACGTTCACAGCCCTTGAATTCAACAATCTCCTGAAATTCTTTTCAAGCCCTGCTAAATCCCACTTGATTAAGACCATCCTTTTAACCTTTAGCCTCAAATCGTAGAATTGTTATAGAAAGAAAGTAGCCATTTGGCTCATTGAGTCGATCCCAGCTCCTAGTAGAGGAATCCCATAGGTTCCAAATGTCTGATTTTCCCCATGTCCCTTCAGATCTCTCAAGTGGCTATTCATTTCCTTTCTGGGGCATCAGTTGACAATGAGGGCCAGAAGAAAAACCTGCGCTGCGTAAAATAATTTTCCTTTACCCAAAGATTCTAGAACCCTCTGCCCAAGCTAACCCAGACATGAATTTATATATCTCTATCAAATCTCCCCTCCTTTCTTCCTCTAAAGAGGAATTTTTTTTGATGATCTTATCTACACCTACAAACCTCCTTACTAGACTCCACAATCAATGTGATGCTGATCGACTATCTTTTCTCGATATAACGCAACCAGGGTATGTGCCTGTGCATCTGCCATCTGATTCGTTCAGCTCTATCAATTCTGAGGAATAAATATTTCCAATGACCAAACCTGCGACAAACACATTGACACATTGGTCAAGAATGTGTACCTACATTCTGGAAAGATGAAGGAAGTTCAACATGTCCCTCTTGTCTCAATGACTTCTACTGGGTACCACTGACAGCAGACTCGCTGGATGCATCACAGGGTGAGGCAGGAACTGCTCTGCTCAAGAAGCTGCCCAAGGTGGTGAATGCAGCTCAGAACATAATGGAAACATTCCTCCCCTCTGTGGACTCCCTCTACAATCTCCCACTGCCTTGAAGGACCCCTCACCTCCCCGGACACCCTCCTCCCATCTGGGAGAAGGCTTAAGAGTATGAAAGTGGGGGGGGGGGGCACTGACAGGCTTAAAAACAGCTGTTTTACCCCTCCAAAGGCATCAGGCTCCTGAATTAACCCCATTACATAGCTGCCCTTGTTGGGTGCTAATTGATCTCCCTTTTTATTGTTATCTTATCTGTGGTTTTAACATGACTGTATGTCTCTTCTAGATAACCTGTTGGGCTCCTCGCAGTCGAACACTTCTAACTGCACTTTGATTAAGTGATTTTTGATGACTTGATTAAGTCAAGTGCAGATGTTGTGACTGAAATATGCACTTTAATTAATATTTTTATAATGTTTTGGGTTTCAATTAATCTGTTGACTTCCAACAAAGAAAATGACATGGAGCCAATGGGTATAAATTATTAGTTCCATTGTGATTCTATGACCACATAAGCACTTTGCTGGCATTTGCTTGTCTCCAAATGTGATTTTCTTTGGTGTCATAACTAATTGTAAGGACAACTAAACCATTGACTTGCCTGTATTTATATTACTTCAAGTGCTGGAAGTAAAAAAAAAATGCATTTGCTTTATCCATTGGAGTAATTCTGCTTTCGTGCTGGATGCCAAAATCAATGGCATGTTGGAATAGAGCGTGGAACATCTGTTTATTCTTGTTTACTGCAACAACTCTGGGGACCCGAGAAATACATCGGTTTTACGAAAATCACATTATAGGTGCCATAACTGGAGCGCAAGTGATAATTGAAAATCAGTAAGTAATTAGCTTCGCAGGAAACCTTGCTCCCATGGTACACCTTATGTTGCAAGAATGCATTTGACTGACTGTAAATTCTCCCTCATGTGCCAGTGTTTAGAAGACTACCAGCCTTATGCCTCACTCCACCACCATTATTGGTCCCAGGAATGTAGACTTACTTAACACAATAAGGTTGTGAGGAGCGGAGGACGCCTCCCACGTTTTAGCATCCAGAACTGTAGGGTAGAGTTTCAGGGTAAAGGGTTGGCCTTGTAAGACAGAAGGTTGTGAATCTTGTCGATTCCTTATCCCAAAGGGCAGACTGAAAGGGAATCAGGAACAGGCATGAAAATGGGCATGAAACCAATGATAAGATAGGTCACGATCTTACTGAGTGATGGAGCAGGCTCATTGAGCTAGAGGGTGAATCCTGCATGTGATTACACTTGTAGATTCAATTATACAGCACAGAAGCAGGCCTTTCAGTCCAATTCATCTATGCCAACCGAGTTGTCTATCTGAGTTAGTCCCATTTGGCATCCATCTTTATAAACCTGTCTAAATGTCATTTGAATGTTGCAATTGTATCTAGTTTCTTGGCATATCATGTACTGAACACCTTTTGTGGGGAAAATTGCCCCTCAGATCCCTTTTAAATCTTTCCTCTCTCACCCTAAAACCTCTGCCCACTAGTTAAAATTAAAGTTATAAAGTCCTTTATGATGGGAAAAAGTTGATGAAGAAAAGGCTGTGGATGTGGTCTACATGGACTTTAACAAGGCCTTTGACAAGGTTCTACATGGGAGATTAGTCAGGAGGTTCAGTCACTCGGTGTTCACGGGGAGGGAGTAAAGTAGATTCAACATTGGCTTTATGGGAGAAGCCAGAGAGTGGTAGTGGATATATGCCTCTCTGATTAGATGCCTGTAATTAGTGGTGTGCCTCAAGCATAGGAGTTGGGTCCATTGTTGTTTGGCATCTATATCAATGATCTAGATGATAATGCGCTAAATTGGATCAGCAAGATGACACAAAGATTGGAGGTGTTGTGGACAGTGAGGAAGGCTTTCAAAACTTGCAGAGGGATCTGGACCAGCTGAGAAAATGGGCTGAAAAATAACAAATGGAATTAAATACAGACAAGTGTGAGATATTTCATATTAGAAAACAAACCAAGATAGGAAATATACAGTTAACTGTAGGACACTGAGGATTGTGGTAGAACAGATGGATGTGGGAATACAGATACATAATTCCCTGAAAGTGGTGTCACAGGTAAATGGGACATATAGATAGCTTTTGGCACATTGGCCTTCATCAAACAAAGTAGTGAGTATAGGAGTTGGGATGTTCTGGTAAAGTTGTATAAGATATTGGTAAGGCTAACTTTGGAGTATTGTGTGTAGTTTTGGTCACCTGACTACAGGAAAGATATGAATTAAATTGAAAGAGTCCAGAGTAGATTTACTAGGATGTTGTTGGGCATTGAGGAACTGAGTTACGGGGAAAGGTTAAACAAGTTAAGACTTTATTCACTAGACTGTAGCAGCATGAATGTAAATTTGATAGAAGTATAAAATTTTTTGATGGGTATAGATAGAGTAAACGCAAGTAGGCTTTTTCCACTGAGGTCAGATGAGGACATGGGTTAAGAGTGAATGGGGAGATATTCAGGGGAAACATTTGGGGGAATTTTTTCACATGGAGAGAGATGGGATATGGAATGAGCTGCTAGCTGAAGTGGTGAATGCAAGCTCCATTTTAACAAAATTTTAAGAAGATTGGATAGGTATTTGGATGGGAGGCATATGGGGGGATAAGGGTGAGGTGCAGGTCAGTGGGACTAGGCAGAATAATAGCTCTAGAAGGGCTGAAATCTCTGTTTTCTGTTCTATGGTTTAAAGGTTCTTGTTTAATCTTGTATTCGTATGTGTGAGTTCTTAGACAACACATGGATGAAGGAAAAGGTTCTTTACTTTAAAGTTGATGTACCTGAATCAGTTGCCACCAGAAGATCCAGGTCAGCTTTTCTGGGAAGAAGAAGTGGTTATTCCTGAAAACAGATCTTACATGCCATTCCAACGACACAAGCACATCTGGGTCACTATGAGCTCTCTCTCTCTTAGTGAACTGTATCTGACCTTTCAAAACTGTACTACTGTCAACCCAACAGCCTTTTTAACACCGCCGCCAGATGAACTTGAGGAACCAGAGCATGATTGTTCACCGTGTAATCATTTTTTGACTTTGGCATGACAAGATTTAAAAGACAGTCTCATTGATGGAGCTACGATTTGGTTTATTGACAGGTCAGTCTTTGTTGATGAAACATGTCAACACCGTTCAGGTTATTACCATTGTCCAAAATACAGATGAATTCATAGAGCCACTGCCTTCCTCCATCCATTGTCTGTACAGCAATCTGAATTGTTTGCCCTTATGAGAACCTGCATAAAAGGGAAGGGGATATCATTTAATATTTATACAGACTCTTGGTACGCCTTCGGTGTAGCGTGATATTTTGGAACCTTATGACAACAGTGAGGATCTTCGACATCCTCGGGGACACCTTTTGTTGCCAACCTTCTGACGTCCACTTCCCAGCCTACCCACCTTGCAATTTTAGAATGCGTGGCCTATACCAAAGCCCAGGACCCTGTATCCCTTGGCAATGCTTACGCAGATACACTGCAAAAGCTGCCATTTATTCAGAAAGTGATAAATTGCTTTTAAATAGAACGGTCTTGCCTGATAAGGGGGCTGTATCAAAACTTCAGGGGGATGCAGCCTTGCTCATTTGATTAAGCTCTGAAAACAGCAGGGGTGCGCCAGAGATCCAGAAACTATTATGGACCATCCCTGCTGGACCAATTTGTGTACCTGATGATTTTTTGCCTGTACTGCCTAATTGTATACATGCACCCCTAATTTGAGAAAAGAGGCACAAAGAAAAGCACAGGAATGTATTATCTGTCATAAAAATAATCCTGGTAAAGCAATTAAATGCTCTCCGGGTAGGACATGAATGCCTAGGGGACCATTTGAGTGTATGCTAATTGATTTTATAGAATTGCCTAGAGTACACAGCAGTAAGTTCTGTCTTGTGTTATTGATCTACCTCAAATAGCTGGGAATGAGGAGAATGGTTCTAGAATTGGGAGCAGGAGTTTTGTGTGGAAATAGTTGATAAAATGTAAAATTATAATTTATTGTGGTATTTAATTTTGGAATTCCTTCACTCAGAGAAATGGAGAAGCCAGATTATCACCTCATTCTTATACACTTAGGGATAAGCTATAAATACTGTTCTTTCCAGTGATGCTGAGATCCCCAAAGTGAATAACAAAAAAAAAAATTGATCGGAGGTATTTTTCCAAGTTGCACTCGTTTGAAATCATGCTTTCCAGTATGTTATCTACAACGAACACAGACACAAAGCAAATAATAAAAGTTCTTCTTGAATGACAGTTGAAAATAAGGTGTATAATATTTTCTTCATTTCCGTCAGAAACCAAATGCTCTCCCAGTGACCTTGTTAGCTTTGGTGAATTTGAGGTGGCTTTCTGTTGCATGTTCATACCATTTAGGATTTAAGTTTAGATTGCTCCAACTGTTTCATCATAAGCCCAGAATAACAAAATCATTGATAATGTTAGCCAGAGCTGGAGTTGAATATTGTTCTAGACATACACCCTGGGCAGCAGATGAAAATGCAGAAGTGTGCCTTGGACCTACATGCCCTTAGTGAAAGTATGATTAATTATGTGCATGAACTAACTGAAATTCCTGAGACTTTACATTTGCAGGTAAGTAATGCTCAGAGAAGCAAAGGGACCAAAAATCCAGCCCAGTGATTACGTTTTGATGAGGAATTGGGAGCGGAAAATGTTGACAGCAAGGTGGAAGGACAAGCAAGAGCCCTGACCAGGCTCCCAAGTGGTGAAAAGGGACAATTGTTGTACTTATTGGTGTTTCGGGTTTTGCTTTGGGCATCCTAGCAAGGAATGATGTGATAATGGAGGAGAAACTAAATCAGATGTTTAAAGGGGAATCATAAATTAGCGTAGCTTGAATAGTTTACTTTATTTGCTTCCTTTTTATTAACTTCAGCAGCAAGAGAAGGTTTAAAAAGAAGTTTTTAATGGGACAATACTAGCGTTTGTTAGAGGGATTGTTTTCTTTCCATAGCGTAGCTGCAAGATATGGTAAACCAAGCTTGAAACTCAAACTAAATGTTTTTTCTGGGGTCTGTCAAATATGGATCCTATAAATGGTTATAGGGAGTGGGCTTGAAAATGAACCATATTCTCAGATCAAATAAGTTATCATGGAATGATAAAATGAGGGAATGTGAAAAAATAAGTTGAATGAATATACTTAACAAAGGGTGAATGAATTGGCTGAGAATATAGTTGTTGTGAACGCACTCACACAATTAAGATTCGGAGACGTGAAGCTTTCTCATCCTTTACTTCTATTGGACTAAAATGGCCACTGACACACAGGGAAGGGTGACATCATGACTTGGGCATCATGATGTCCAGCAGAGAGCAAGCTTGTACCCAACATTCTTCCTCTGTGTGTGGTAAATGCTGACTGGGCTCCTTCAAACTAATAAGATTACATGAGGCCCAGGACTACAAGTGAGAATTAGAATACATCTCAGGAGTAATTATAATTATAAAAGGGAAAGTATTTGATAATAATCAAAGCACATAATCCTTAAAGCGTTCAGGTCATCTTCTTTCACTTTTGTACTGCCTCAGCATAGTTTGCTGTGCCAGTCTTTGCTCGGAACCCGTAGATAGTTGGGTCAGCGGTCGAGTCGGCAGCAATTGCATGAATCCAATGCCAGGGTTTGGATGGCCATTTCCATGGGTTAGTTTTGGCTTGCGGCATTTTTGGCTGCATCGACTGTGTTTTTAGTTTCTGTGTTCCAATGCCATGTTTGATCTTTCTTGAGTTATTGGTTCAGCATGCTGCATAGTGTAGACATATTAGCGATATGTTTTCAGTAGTGATTAATAAGACCTAAAAAGGACTGTAATTCCGATTTGTTGGTTGGGTATGGGGCCTTGTAATAGAGCTTAGAGTTATTTCAGTTGTTTTTACCGGGAGGCATGATAGCAAGTGTTCCTTTACATGTAACAGCATTAGGGAGACCTCTGCTCCTGTGTCTAACTCCATCTTCAGGGGATGTCCATTTACTTTTAGCTGTATAAAGTTTGCTGTGTTTCCTCAGATGTGTAATATCTCAGGAGCTGAAATTTCAGGAGCTTGATGGTCATCATTGTCGTGGCTATGTTGCCTCTCTCTCTCTCTGCAATTGTTTTGACTTTAGCTCTCTGGTTATTTGCAGGCCACCTGCACTTTAGAAATTAATATATAGTTTTGATATGTCCTTTTTTGCAACGGATGCACTTAGAATTTTTGAAGAAACAGTTTTCTGGTAGGTGATCGTATTTCTCACAACAGAAGCATTGTTGGTGGGAAGACCTCCCGACCAGTAGGCCTGGTTGACTCACATCCAAGTTTTTATCTGCCATTTCAGAGCTGCAGGCAGTTCTGTATGCAATCTGTAACGTAACGTCTTCATTCATTGCTAATAATTTTTGCCTTGCTTGGCAATTTGCCAGCCCCATCACTAATCAGTCTCACAGGGCCTGATTAGAAACTGCTTGAAATAACAGTGCTCCGCCACTTTGTGCAACAATGCCAGGTATTCATTTATTGTTTCTCCTGGTCTTGTCTCCTTTCATAGAATCATTGCCTTTCTGCTATAACTGGTGTTTTGGGGCTTGAATGATTCCTTAGAGCTGTGCATAATTCATTGAATGTCTTTGTCCCTGGATCCTCCAGGGTCAGCAAGGACTTAAGGAGGTTGAATATTTTGCTGCCCATTATACTGAGGAAGAGGGAATGTTGCAGTTTACTGGACCTTCCACAATATTGTGGGCTACGCAGTAGTGGCTAAACAGTTCTACATAGTTATCCCAACTCTCTTCTACTTAATTGAATTCCCCGAACTTTCCCTCTGCCATCTTGGCACACTTTCACCTTGATTTTTTTGGTGGAAATTTGTTGGGGTTGTTAGGCAGTTGTTTTCTTTCTCACAGTCGGTGCATGGAGTTCATTTAGTTCCTTGTTGCCACTGTTGCGTATGCACTCACACAATTAAGACACGGAGTCGTGATGCTTTCTTATCCTTTACTTCTATTAGACTAACATGGCTACTGACACACAGGGTTATATATATGGGAGGGTAATATCATGATGTGGATGACATCATGGCGTCCAGCAGAGGGTGTTATACCCAACACTCGTTGCTTTGTAACATAGGTGGGAAGGTGACTGCCTTCTAACATAACCATATAACCATTTACGGAGCGGAAACAGGCCATGTTGGCCTTTCGAGTCCGCACCGGTTCACTGATTTTGTACGCCCTGACCTTCCCTGTGCTCTAGTGAGATAGTAACAAACACCACAAAGAATGTAGTAAGGCCAAATAGATAAAGAAGTAAGGCCATCCTGTTTTTTCCAGCTTGTCTGCAGACACCACAGGGGAACATATTGTTATATAAAATCAAGAATCGGCAACTGTGTGAAATTTGTAGGGTCACCTGCCCAAAGGTGTATAAAAATGGGATGGACACTCTGTATGCTTTGAGTGGGGCTCAGTGTAGAGAATGAGTTACTGAATGCTTTCCTTGTACCTCTTACTCCCGCTAGCATTATCAAGGTTGAATAAAGAAACTGTTGTACACTACACTTAATTGGTCCTGTTGTGTTCTGCTGTTGGTTTTATTACAACACTAGCTGACGTTCACAGGTTAATGGTGTGTAATTGGGCAGCATGGGTTCCATGGGTCAGAAGGGCCTTCTACCATGCTGTATCATTGAAAATTAAAATTAAGAACATTATCAATTATCACTCCTTACACCAAAGTGTAAAGAAACACTACAGGAAAAGTACTTGGAGGGCTCTGTGAAAGCTAGAAACCCTCCTATACTTATAATAAAACTTGTTATGCTGTCAATTATTTCAACTAATTAATTTTATAACTGAAAATTAATAACAGAGAGACAAAACAAAGAAAAGAATGTTGTTTGACTTTACGATCTCATTCCAGTAAGTTAATTAGTATTGAATTAGGTGTGATTATAAATTTAAATTCCAGACACAAACTGAATGTGAATAAAGGAAGTAAGAAAGGAAATAATAATTCTATAATAACTATATTGTAAAATTGAGTTGAGTGAGAATTGTATTGATATGGATAGTTCACCCAGAGTTTAAATTATTACCAAGGGGTGTCACTCAATCCTAGAGCAATGCAGGCAAGCACCAGAATAAAAGGTAGGGGGAGGCAGGAGAAGTGGAGAGGAGAGAGGAAGGGGCAGGTTGAGGAGCACAGGCTGACAGGTAATAGGTGGAAGAGGAAGAGGCAAAAGGTCATAAAAGGAACGCTTGCTAACCTGATGGTCTATAGGTGACTCTTGATGCAAAGTGATCTTTCCTTACAGACAAATCCCATCATCCTATGAAACAAAAGAATCAACTTAGGATGCATTGATTCAAGACAATATATATCCAAAGATGCTATGAATAGTTTAGTTATTTCCTCTTACTCATGGTTTTAGAAGACCTTTAGTCTGGCACATAGATAGCAATGCATAAACATGCTGGAGAAACTCAGCAGGCACGCAACATTCTTAGGAAGTAAAGGATAACCAACGTTTCAGGCTTGGATCCTTCATGGATAGGAAAGGTTTAGAGGGATATGGACAAGATACAACCAATATAATTTGGTCATGTCGGCAATTTGCTGAGCCAAGCTACCCATGTCTCTGTTATATAATTCCATGACTGTATACCCTCCCCACCATCGAGAACATTTATGCCATCAGAGAGCAGAAGCAATCATCATGGATCCACACCACCAAGCACACGGTCTGTTCTCACTGCTGCCATCAGGAGAGAGGTATAGGTGCCACAAGACTCGCACCACCAGGTTTGGGAACAACTGCTACCCCTCCACCATCAGACTCCTCAGCAACAAACTCAATCAGGTACTTGAGTAAGGACTTTTACTTTGCATTTTATTATTTTTTTCCTCTGTATTGCAGTCAGTTTGTTTACATTTCTTTATTTACATATGCACGTTGTGAACTGTTTTGTTTTGCACTACCAATAACTTTCCTTGCCTGCAAGAAAAGGAATCTCAAAGTTGTATGTGATGTCATGTATGTATTCTGACAATAAATCTGAAATCTTGTATCTTCATGGAATGCATTTACAAAGTTGCTCAAGGAGACTATTGACTTTCTCAATGTAATTAAATAAGCCAGGCTCTGAAATTAGGTATGTACTGGATAAGTTAATTTGAGCCACTTATATAGCTTTTGCCACTTGGGACTGAACCAAAAGTGCACAGAGAAGAGTTAAATAGAATAATAGTCTTTAGCAAAGAAAATGAGCTACAGGTCGATCTTATATTAAAAGGAATTTTTACTTGGGAAGATGATCGATTCTAAAAAGTCTGGATTCAAACTACTTGTCTGAAATTAAAGCAGGTCAAACTGCTATTCTACAGTATCAAGGAATCCACGAGATTCCAGTAAACTGAAATTTCAAAAAATACTGTGCCTCCATAATATTGGGGACAAAGACACTTTTCCCCCCTTATTTGTCCCTGTGCACTACAGTTTTAAAATTGTAATCAAACATTTAAAGTGTACATTCCAGATTTTATTCAAGGTTATTTACATACATTTTGGTTTGACCATGTAGAAATTACAGCACTTTTTATACATAATCCCCCCACTTCGGGGCACCATAACGTTTCGGACATTTGGCTTCACAGATATTTGTGAGTACTCACAAATTGCTTCATTGGAGCAGGTCTAAGCTAGCTTCTCAGCTTTTCATCATCTTTAGAGTCTGTAGTTGCCATTTTTCAACGAGGACAAGAGTTGTGCCAATAAACGTCAAAGAAGACATTATGAGGCTGAAAAACAAGAACCAAACAGTAAGTGACATCGCCCGAACTTTGGGATGTCCAAAATCAAAGTTTGGAACATCATTAAGAAGAAAGAGTGTACTGGTGAGCTCAGTAATGGCAAAGGGACTGGTAGGCCAAGGAAGACTTCCACTACTGATGACAGAAAAATTCTCATCACCTTGAAGAAAAATCCCCAGAAGCATGCCCATCAGATCAGAAACACTATTCAGGAGAGAGGAATGGATATGTCAATGACTATTGTCCGCAGAAGACTTCACAAATAGAAATACAGAAGCTACACCGTTCCTGGATGGGAAGTATTCAGAGGGATACTGGCTGAATGCAAGCCAAAGAGACTAGCGTGGGTAGGCAGCTTGATTGGCATGGACATTGGGCCAAAATGTCTGCCTCCATGCTGTAGAACTTTATGACTCTATGGCTGTAACTGTGTTTCTCTCTCTCCAGAATTGCTGTCTATCTTGCTGGGCATATCCATGATTTTGGGATACTCAATGATAACTTCATTTTCCTTTGGACTAACACCATGGGACCATGCATGCACCTGTGAGAAGAGAGTGTCAGAGTCTCGGTTTAACATCTCAGCCAGAGGATTGTACATCCAATGGTGCAGTGCTCTCTCAATACTCCATGAGCTAGTCAGGCTCTATGGTTGCACCCAAGTTTCTGCAGTGGGACATGGACCTAGATTCAGAGATTAGAGAAACACACAAACTGCAGATTCTACAATCCTGAGCAAAGAGTTGGAAGGATTAATTTCTGTCCACAGATGCTGCCTGATCTGCTGAGTCCCTCTACCTTTCATTTGTTTATTTCAGAGATTAGAGAACTACTACACCTAACCTTTAAGATGGATATAATCTCAACATCTTTGATAAACATTTGGATGTTCTGTACCATGGGTGAAATGATACTCGGAGACTGGTGCAGTAGGTACAAGACTTCATTGCATCTCAACACACCATACATCAATTGTCAATTGTAATGTGCTCCTTTTGTTTGTTTCATTTATACTTGTCCGTTTCCTATTGATGGCTATCCTTAACCAACCATTTTATTTAAAATACATTCATCTTTTGTTCCCCTTATCCATGTATCATGCGCTTCCTGTCTTTGAATTTTGCTATTGCTCTAAGGATGTTAAAGGGAATTCCTGCTGCCTCAGCCCTTTGTCTCATCTGCCTTAATGTGTGCATTCACTGGTAGTGTGTTGTGCTGATGGCTGGCTTTGCCTCCCGGCTCTGACCTCATCTGGTCATATGTAATCCTGGTTTTCCGCCTAAAGCCAGAACTCTTCCAAAGACTACTATGAAACTCTACCCATAGTTACAAGCTAATAAAAGCATTGGTTCTCCCTCCAGTTGTGAGAGCTTTTATTCACACTAAAATTCCCTAATGATAGAAGTTCTACTCAAGCCAGGTATGTTACTGATAGACACTCTATTCCCCGACGTGGCTGAGGAGTTCTCATACTGGCTAGACTGCTTCCAGGCCTTCCTGAATGTAACCAGAGATGTCTACCTCACTGATGAACTCAGGAGGTCCGCACTCATTTCGAGGGTAGGAATGAAAGGGCATGCAGTCATCAGAGACTGCTCTATGTATGACGCTGCTATTGAGGTGTTGAAGAATAGGTACCTGAAGTCGCAAAATGAGGTCCTAACGAAGCACCGACTTGCTCTACGTTGCCAATGGCCTGGACAGACCATTGATGACTGCTTTCTGGATTTGTGGATGCTTGCCAAGAAGTGTAGGTATGAGCAGCTACGGGCCACATTTTTGAGGAAGGACAGATCTGCGACATGCTAGTCGCGGGGATTCGCTTGAGGTAGACAAGGAAGTGACTGCTCGAGTTGCGAAAGAAGGACCTGGCTAGCCACATTGAACTGGCCAATTCATTGGAACAGGCCAAGCTCAAGACATTACAAGGTCATGAGCTCTGGCACCCATCTGTGGAAAAGGGGGCTCAAGCCATTGTAGAAGCCGTGAGGCACTGGGGACACTATCTGGCTGGTAGAAGATTTATACTCCTACTATGTACCGCCACCAACGCTACTCCTCACGAGCTCCTATTCAATTTTGAAAGAAGGTTGACATCGGGAACTATACTCCCAAGCTCCTCCTGTCCTGTCCTTCTCAGGAAGCATATGAGGAGAAGTAAGACCAACCCCCCTGGTGGAAAGGGTGAAACTGCTCCATGCAAATCCCACGTACGCCTATGTGGAGTACCCAGTTGGCAGGGAGGGCACCGCCTCAATCAGGTGCTGGCACCCATTGCATCAAGTGCCCTGCGAGCCATGGAGATCACCACCCAGTTAGGACCTCAGGGGATCTGTTTCAGGAGGAAAGTGGATCCCCCTCCACCCTTGAGCCAGAGACCCAGCCCACCTCTCCTCCCTCACAAGGGGGCCAGGAGACCCAAGGAGTCCAACGCCCCCTGGAGCTAAAGCATTCCACCATGATCTCCAGAACCCCGGACTGTTTAAATCTGTAAATTTGTAAATAACTGTATATTTTTCAACTTTTTTCTGAACCCATGTTCTCTGTCTTCATTCACTGACCCTAAATTCTATAGGAAGGGGTGAATGCAGTGAATTGGGATTCACTGGTAGTGTGTTGTGTTGATGGCTGGCCTTGCCTCCTGGCTCCACCCCCATCTGCTCACATATAACCCTAGTTTCCGGCCTAAGCCTAGAACCCTTCAGGAGACCACTGTGAAACCCTATCTGTAGCTATAAGCTAATAAAAGTGTTTGTTCTCCCTCCGGCTGTGAGAGCTTTTATTCACGCCACAATGTGGCTTATCATATTCTCATTACACTGTATAGATGACACTTTCCATCTTGGGTTCTAATATTTCCTAATTTCAAAATGTGTCATCTTCAAGGAAATTGGGGATGATATTCCAAATTACTAATTTATTAATCCAATGAACCAAACTTTGTAAATGCAGCTTTATGTAGCTTTAATTCATTGATAAAAATGGATAAAATTTTTTCATAACTTTGCATTAACAATAATGATTAATAAACAAAGCATATACTGTATTTAAAGATATAATATTCAACTTTAAAGAGATATACAAGAAGAAATAAGATGAATTCAAAGAAAATGATCTCGAGCTCATGTTCTCTTCATAGTTCGTCGAAGAACGAGACGAAAGCTGTACAGATATTACAACATATTATGTCATAGTCACTATGGTAACACTACAATCAATTGTCTTTCTTAAAGAGACAGGCACAAAATTAATTAAGAATCAAAAACTGAAGGTCTTAACCTTTACCCACTGGACCACGTAATGTGAAATGCTTTGTGGCCAAGTTTATTGTCTGTCCTAAAACAGAACAGCTATAGATTGGTGTACCTCTCTATAATGAAGATTGGCACTTCTTCTTCTTCTTCTTCAGCTTCTGTATAAACCCTGTGGTTTACTTTGGGAACCCATTATGTCAATTGGCTGCAGTCTGTGTGAATATCATGCATCTGATCAGCAGTGATCCATATCGGCATAGGGAATGTAATTTCAAAGGCTGATTATTGCTTGTAATATCAATAGAAGACTGAGATCTCTGCCATATCCATCCAAAACAACAGGAACTGTTTAAAAGCTTATTCTCAGGATTTCTAGTTAACTATATTTTATCTCTTTCTCTCTCACTCTCTCTTTTTCTCTCTCCATCTCACTCTCTCTTTCTCTCCTCACCCTGCAACACCCCAGCAACATGTCCTAATTTTTCTCAAAACTCACAGGAGACTGTGAATGCTGGGACTTGATGAACTTGATACTAGAACTTCTGGCCCAAAACGCTAACCATTATTCTTCTCCCACTGATACTCTTTAACTTGCTGAGTTCCTCCAGTACATTGTGTTTGGCTTTTTTCCTCATCGTTCCATGTCGTTTGACCCAAAATTTGCAAAGCAGCATGTGACTTATTAACTATACTAAAGGTTTTACGAAAATGCAAGTCTTGGTGTTAGATAATCTTTAGCTCAAGACAGTCTTTGGGTAAAAAAAATCCAAGTAATTTTTCAAATGACTACCTTTAGTTTATACTTAACTGCAACTGTGCAGAAATGTAGCTGTTTTTGAAAAAAGGCACAAATTTTCTTCATTTCAATCTGCACAGAAAATAAAATGGGTTTAGAAATATTTGGGAATTTATTTTCATTATCAAGTTCCTGTTATATGTGGATTGTGGAGAAACACATGCCTCTCTGCTTGTTTGGAACACTGTGGATGCAGGTGATCATGTGAACTCCCTATCTGAAACTTATTTAGAAGCCATATCATCTGTCAATCAAGGTTCGACACCTTGTGGTTCATTTAAATTACCAAGGGTCATTATTGGCTAGGCGCCCAGATCAGAACTGTATATAACATCAACACATAGTATATTCTTGCTCTCTGCCTCATGGTCCAAGCTCTGTACATTGCTCCACGCCAGGTCGCTACTGTGGACATTGCTGGGAATGTTGCAGGTAAGGTATGCTCTACACTTAAATTGAGCCATAGTACTGTGTTAGATCAATTCTTGCAAATAGCCACACCCCTGTTGATACAGGGAACCAGGAATGTGTGTGAAAGTCCTGTCTGTAGAGTGCGTACACGTGTGTGAATGTGTAGATGCAGGGGTGGCCACTGGTATTGGAGTGCAGCCTGGTTCCAACGTGAACGTCTATATAGTTGTTAGTAATATAAAAATTGAATATCATTTAACGCCCTCCTGATTGTCTCCTGTGTGTTCATTAAAGTTACATAGAACAATACAGCAGAGTACAGGCCAACCCATATATTCCTTCTTTAAAAAAAGTACTAAACCCTCCCTTCCTCATAACCCTCTGTTTTTATTTCATCCATGTGTCTGTCTATGAGTCTCTTAAATGCCCCTAATGTTTCAGCTTCCACCACCATAGCTGGCAAGACATTCCAGGCACCCACAACTCTCTATGTAAAAAACCTACCCCAATATCTCCCCTAGATTTCTCTCCCTTAACTTTGTACATATGTCCTCCGGTATTTGCTGATCCTGCCTTGGGAAACAGGTGCTATGTATGCCTCTCATAATCTTGCAGACCTCTATTAAGTCTCCTCTCATCCTTCTACGCTCCAAAGAAAAAAGTCCCATCTCTGCTAACCTTGCCTCATAAGTCTTGTTTCCCAATCCAGGCAACATCCTGGTAAACCTCCTCTGCATCCTCTCATAGCTTCCACATCCTTCCTATAATGAGGTGACTAGAATCGAACACAATTAGTGTGGTCTTACTAAAGATTTGTAGAGTTGCAACATGACCTCTCTACTCCTGAATTCAATTGCCCTATTAATGAATCCCAGCATCACATAGGTCTTCTTAACTATCCTATCAACCAGTGCAGAAACCTTGAGGGATGTATGGATTTGAGCCTCAAGGTCCCTCTGTTCATCTAGACTCTTAAGTAATGGACCATTAACCCTGTACTCAGGCTTCTGGTTTGTCCTTCCAAAAGGCATCACCTCACACTTATCTGGATTGAACTCCATAGTACCATTGACCACTTTTCTGCCCAACTCTGCATCCTGTCTATATTGTAACCTTTGACAACATTCAGCTCCATCCACAACTCCTCCAACTTTCGTGTCATCTGCAAACTTACTGACCCATCCTTCCACCTCTTCATCCAGGTCCTTTATAAAAATCACAAAGAGCAGAGGTCCCAGAACAGATCCTTGTGGCACTCCACTAGTTACTGACGACCAGGCAGAATATTTTCCTTCCACTGCAACTCTCTGCTTTCTTCCTACAAGCTAATTTTCTATCCATAGAGTCAAGATTCCACTGATCCCGTGTCTCATGACTTTCTGGATGAGTCTCTCATGGGGGACCTTATCAAATGCTTTGTTAAAATCCACGTAGACCACATCTACTGCCCTACCCTCATCAATTTATTTTGTTACCTCCTCAAGAAACTTAGTTACAATTGCAATTTGTAATTGTAACACTTGTGACCAGACTTGTCTCTCTGTGAATCTACCGAACCTGATACTCTTCCAAACCCAACAGTCCCATCTTGTCATCATTTCTGGCACTGGAGTACAATAAACTAACTTCCCTCAAACAAACACAAACCTTTATAACCTATCAATCTGTTTAAAATTACCCTGCATTTTTACTAAAATATAATTGGTATATCTTATTGATAATATTGTCACATTTTTATAAAGTGCATAGAAAATATGAAGCTAAACCAGGAAAAATGTTGAGAGACGAGTAAAATTATGTTGCCTCTGCTCTGCGCTAACCGATCTCTCTCAGTAACTGCACTTTGTACTGTGGCTTACTTGCTGAACTGCTTGCAAAACAAACTGCTCCTCAGTAAATGCGACAATAAATTTGAACTTAAATGCTCAACAAGCCAGGCTGTGGGAGAAGAACATAATTAGCATTTCAGACCAATTACATTTTGTCTAAAACCATATTGAATATGTGACTCTTTTAAGTAGTAGGCATAAGGCATGGTAAACCACTGTTCAAGCATGCCTATTGGCTGGTTGTACCTGTGGCCCTGCCCCACAGGGTCCTGTATAAAGTTGACTTCCACAGCCTCCTGCAACTCAGTGCAGAACAGTAAGGATATGCGAAGCTCTCAAGCGAATTAAAGCCTACTGGTTTCTCCACAATAGTCTCCTGAGTGATTGATGGTGCATCAATTTAATTCACTTGAAGTTTTCTACAATGGAGCCAATCCTCATACCAGAAAAACAGGAAATCGACCCTCAATCGCCTGAGGCATCTACCAGCTGTTTTGAAGTATTCCAGCAGGTCTCCTCTACCATTATGCGATCTGAGACTGAAACTACAAGTACTGCACTCCTGGGTCGGCACCCTGGTATACTCCAAGATCAGGGATGCCACAGCCTCCCAGGTTGCCCTCAAAGGGCAAAACCAGCATAAAATCAACATTGTCTATGACTCTTTGTTATTGTTTTGTCTATAAGTGCCCGTTAAAACTTTTTAAAAGTTTAGAAATAGTTATAGGTGTTGAATTAGTCACTAATGGTACAACTGCTGAAAAGAAGCAAAAAAAAACGGCAACAGATCATTAAGAAATTGCATTTTCCAAAGTTATCTGAGCCTACTTGTTTACAAGAAGCCAGGACTCAGCGTGGAATGGATCCAGGAAGAGAGGTACAAGATTCGGCAATGGAGCGCCGCTCTTTGTCGGCAGGGCTCTTTAAAGATGGCACCCGGCAGCTCTTGGAACAAAGGGCTGGCCAGGCACGTGCGCGTGAATCAACGCCCGCTGTGAGCGCTGTCAGTGAGTCTTTGACAGCTAGAACAGCTGGGATGCTGCCAGCTGAAGACCCGACCTCGAAAAGACACTTACCAATTGATGTAGCGGTGGCGCTGCGAAATGCACCTCCAGTAATGAAGACTTCAACAGACATCGATGTAATGAAGGCATTTGATTATAATATGGGTTAAAGATAACCCTGGCCATCAGCCTCCAGATACTGCTGAGGAGGTTGTGGCAGGGGTTTCCACACGCAGTCATACTATAAGAAAAGCAGTTAAACCAAAGGAAATAGAAGACCCTTTTGCTATACAGAAACAGCAAGATCTTACTGTGCCTGAATCTATTCCAGCAGATATGCTTATTAAGAATCTTGAATCTAAGTTATCCTCTACAATAAAAGAAATAGGTAAGGCTTTAGTTCAGGTTAATACAAAGCTTAATACTTTGGTGGATATTAATACTCAACAGATGGTTGATTATGGAGCTTTTAAGCTTGAAACGAGTGAAAGACTTGATGGTTGTGATCAAGGCATAGTTGAGGTACGAGACCAAATACAAGATAAAACAATTGAAATTTTACAAATTCAGAATAAAAATTTGGTGAAAAATGTTGATTATTTGGAGAATCAATCTAGACGGAATAATATAAAAATTGTTGGTTTGCCAGAAGATATGGAAGGATCAGATCCAAGAAAATTCTTCACTGAATGGATTCCACAAGTGTTAGGACAAGATAAGTTTCCGGAAGGCATAATATTGGAACGTGCTCATAGAGCTTTGAGAAGAAAGCCTTTTCCAGGACAAAATCCAAGACCTTTTTTGGTTCGTTGTTTAAATTATTATGATAGAGAGACAATTTTAGGTGTGGCTATAAAAAATGCACAACAAAGAGGATCTCCTCTGATGGTTCAGAACAATCGTGTTTTTTTCTATCCGGATTTGAGTCAAGAAGTTATGTCTCAACGATGTGAATTTAATCCTGTGAAAGAAATGTTGTGGAAAAAAGGATATAAAGCAACATTTAGATATCCTGCAGTATTGAAGATTTTTCAAGATGGTTATCAACCAAAATTTTTTGATAACCCTAAGGAAGCTATGGACTTTGCTCAATTACTGCCAATTACGCAATTTCAGGAATGACGTAGTCCACCACGGTCTCCAAGGAGAGTGGAGACGCAAGATGGGAACCGAATTCCAAGAAGAAATGGAAGCAATGGTGGTCGGAGTGACAAAGTTGATTAAAAAAAACATTTTTTTTCCTGAGAAGATTTCAGATAATGATGATAGTTTAATGTGAAACAGGAGTTGGGAGAGGGAGCTGGGTGGGCATCATTTTCCAGAAGTCATCAGCTACGTGTGAGTTATCTCACACCCAATATTTTGTGGGAGTTACCGCATTGAGCGGTTGAGACAGGAGGAGGTGGTTGTAACCTCCTACCTGTTTTTTTTAAAATCAATTTTTGGATTAAGGAGTGAAGTTTTTTTAAATTATTTTACATTTTTTTTGTAGTTTTAGGAGGGGATAAGGGAAGGGGGTGTTTTTCTTTTTTTTCTCTCCTTCTCTTTTTCTTTGTGTTATTGTAAGTAATGTCTAAACTTAAGTTTGCCTCTCTTGGGGGGCGTGGCAAGATGGCGTAGGGATCATACGTGCCTTCCAGTCCTCTCCTGACTCTATCTTATTGTTTTGTCTAGAAATGCCCGTTAAAACTCTTTAAAAGTTTAGATAATTTCAGTGCTGTTAATTTAACTTATGATGGTACAATTGGTGGAAAAGAGCAAAAAAAAAATGACAACAGATCATCAAAAAATTACATTTTCCAAAAGTTCAAGTTTTGGAGCCTACCTACAGGAAAGACACCGGGACTCAACGTGAAATGGATCCCAGGAGAGAGGTACAGTGTTCGGATGTAGAGCTCTATGTTACATCGGCAGAGCCCCCTAAAGAGGGCACCAAACAGCCTTTAGAACAAAGAGTTACTCAAAGGCATTTGTCAGCTGTAGAGGTGACGCTGCAAACTGCATCTCTTGAGATACAAGAACCTATACAACTTGATGTACTGGGAGAATTTAACACATTATGGACTGGGGAAAACCCCGGCCAGCGTCCTCCAGTCATTGCTGGAGAGGCTGTGGCTGGGGTTTCCACACGCAGTCATACTACAAGGAAGGCAACCAGAATGAAGGAAGGAATAGAAGATCTTTTGGAGAATAAGCAGGAATTTGTTGAGCCAAAATCTCTTCCAATTGAAAAGATTTTTGTGAATCTTGAATCTAAATTATCTTATACAATGCAGGCATTACTCAAGATTATGACTGAAGTTGGTACTAGGTTTAATACTTTGGTGAAAATACATTCTCAACAGATGGCTGAGTTTGGAGCTTTTAAGCTTGAAGTGAGAGATAAATTTAATTTGTGTAAAGAAGATATAGACGAAATACGGGATCAAGTTTTTGATGTGACCAAAATGGTCGAAGACTTACAAACTCAAAATAAAAATTTGGTGAAAAAAATTGATTATTTGGAAAACCAATCCAGACGGAACAATATAAAAATTATTGGTTTGCCGGAAGGTATGGAGGGACCAGACCCAAGAAAATTTTTTACTGAATGGATTCCGCAGGTGTTGGGTCAAGAACATTTCCTGGAAGGTATAATACTGGAACGTGCTCACAAAGCCTTGCATAGAAGACCTATTTCAGGTCAAAGTCCAAGACCTGTTTTGCTTCGTTGCTTGAATTATTACGACAGAGAAATAATTTTACGAGTGGCTATTAGAAATGCACAACAGAGAAAATCACCCTTGATGATTCAAAATAATCGAGTTTTCTTCTATGCGGATTTGAGTCAAGAAGTTATGTTCCAACGACGGGAATTCAATCCTGCTAAAGAGTTGTTGTGGAAGAAAGGCAACCTTTAGATATCCAGCTGTTTTGAAGGTTTTTCAAGATGGTTGCCAACCAAAGTTCTTTGATTCTCCAAAGGAAGCTATAGCATTTGCTCAAGAGCTGCCAATTACTCAGTTTCAACAGAGACATAGTCCGCCGCGATCTCTAAGGAGACAAGAGATGGAAGAAAATAGCCGTGCTCCAAGAAGGAATGGTTGTAATGGTGACTTGGCAGTTGGAGCTGATTAAAAGAAGAGTTGTCCTTTTTTTTTCTAATTTTTTTTTAAAAAAAGGGATATTAAATAATGATGATGTTAGTTTAAGATGAAGTGAGAGTTGGGGGAGAGAACTGGATAGGCACTATTTCCTGAAAGTCATCTGCTACGTGTGAGTTATCTCACACCCTTTTTTTTTGGGAGTTACTGCATTGCGCGGTTTAGACGGGAGGGGTTATTTTTTATCCTCCTACCCGTTTTTTTTTTCCTTTTTTTTGTATTATTAGATTAAAGAGTGAAGGGGTTTTTTTTTGTTTAAATATAAAAAAAAGCATAAGAAAGTATTTGATTGTTTAAAAAACTAAAAATTGATGTGGTTTTTTTTGTAAAGTTTATTCAGTAGATAAGGAATATCTGAAATTTAAATGTGAATGGGATGGATAAGTTTTTTTTAATATATTTTTTCTTTAACTTTAAGGTGAAAGGAGTGGTAATTCTGGTGTATATTATTTTGCTATTTTAGTTATAGAACAAAGGGAATAATGGTGAAAGTTATAAATTGAATTGTACAATTTTTAATGAGGCTTGAATTTTGTTTGTGGTTTATGCTCCATTTGTTGAAGATATAGATTTCGTTGTAGATGTGTTTTTATTATTCGGATATCTGAATTTTAACGTAATGATTGGGGATATTTAAATGTGGTATTGGAGCTTTTATTGGATAACTATTTAAGAGTAAAAGGGAAAAATGGTGGAAGAGTACTAAAATTGAATTGTACAATGCTTAATGAGGTTTGAATTTTGTTTTAAGATGGTGGTTTATGTGACTAATATGATGATAGATGTGAAGTTAGTTGATATTTGGTGAAGGTTTATCTCTATAGAGAAAGGTTTTTTTTCATCTTTTTTTCCATGCTACAATTTTTTAAAAAGAATTGATTATTGTTTAAGAATTTTTGATAGATAATGTTACTAACTTTACTAATTTTTTATATTAAGTTTGAGTTAAATATATGTTTCATCTTAACTCCGTTTGTTAAATATATGCATTTAAGTTTGATTTAAATATGTTTTTTAAGTCTGATATTTTAATATTAATTACTTTTCTTTTTGTTAGTATTTTAATCGGTTATGTTTTTGTTTCTTTTTGTAAGTGGGTTTTTTTTCTCACATATATTATTAACTTTATTAATTCTTCACTCTTTATTTTGGGGGGGAAAGGGGGGGGTTGGATTAATTTGAGTTGGGTTATTAATGTGTAATAATTATTGGGGAGGGTATAGTTTATTTAGATTACTGATATTGTATTGTAATTTTATTATTTTATTCTTAATTTTTTTAATGTAATCCTATATGTTATTCATGTTATAAAATCTTAAATAAAGTTTGCCTCTCTTAATGTTCAGGGTTTAAATAATCCTATTAAGCGTAAGAAAGTACTTGCTTACTTAAAAAAATTAAAAGTTGATGTGGCTTTTTTGCAGGAAACTCATTTAACAGATAAGGAACATTTGAAACTTAAACGTGAATGGGTTGGACAAGTTTTTTATTCTTCATTTAATTCAAAGGCGAAAGGAGTGGCAATTCTGGTGCATAAGAATCTACCATTTCAGTTACAGAATGAAGAGAAAAATGGAGGAAGATTATTAAAATTGAATTGTACAATTCTTAATGAGGCTTGGACTTTGCTTGATGTTTATGCTCCAAATGTTGAAGATACAGCTTTTATTGTAGATGTGTCTTTATTACTTGGACAAACAAATTCCAATGTGATGATTGGGGGAGATTTAAATGTGGTATTGGAGCCTTTATTGGACAAGTATCCAAGAGTAATTAAGAAATCTAAGATGGCAGTAGAAGTGACTAATATGATGAAAGATTTGAATTTAGTTGATATTTGGCGAAGACTTAATCCTACAGAGAAAGATTTTTCTTTTTATTCTTCATGTCATAATTCCTTTTCAAGAATTGATTATTTTAAAATTTCAACACATTTGCAGGATAAGGTTATATCTGTGGATTATAAGGCAAGGTTGGTTTCAGATCATTCATTATTATTATTAGAATATCAGAGTTCACAAAATGTTCAGAGAACCCCAAGATGGAGATTTAACACTGTTATTACAAAAAACAGAATTTATTAGTTATTTAAAAAAAACAAATTGAGGATTTTATTAGTAATAATGCTAATTCTGTTTCTAGTCATTTTGTTTTATGGGATGCAATGAAAGCTTTTTTACGAGGTCAAATTATTAGTTATGCATTAAAGTAAAGAAAGAGAGAATTAGAGAGATTGAAGATTTAGAGAAAAAGATAACTGTTAGTGAAAAATAATTTCAAAAAAATGCCACTGAAATGCAAAAGAATCAGTTAACTAATTTAAAATTAAAGTAAAATGAATTACAAACATATCGATTTGAATGTTTAATGAATCGAACTAAACATAAGTTTTATGAATGGGGTGAGAAAGCTCATAAAGTTTTATCATGGCAGTTAAAAAAAGAACAATTATCTAGGATTAAACCAGCAATTAGAAAAAAAATCGGGTATTACTTTTAGACAAAAAGAAATTAATGAGGAATTTTGTAATTTTTTATAAAAAACTATATATATCTGAGTGTAAAGATGTAAATGAAGATGCAATAGATTCTTTTTTGAAAAATATTAATTTGTCACAGTTGAATCAAGAAGATAGACAAGAGTTGGATAAATCTTTTACAGAGAATGAAATTGAAATGGCGATAAGAGATATGCCAAATGGAAAGGCACCTGGTGAAGATGGGTTCTCTATAGAATTTTATAAAACTTTTTATGTTGATATATCTTCTATTTATAAGAATGTAATACAGCAGATTTATAAAACTTTTCAATTACCTGAATCTTGTTCTAATGCAATAATTACGGTAATACCAAAAAAAGATAAAGATCCTTTACAGGTTTCTTCTTATCGACCAATATCGTTGTTAAATGTAGACTATAAAATTGTGGCTAAAGTTATGGCTAATAGATTGGCTCAATATTTACCTAAAATAATACATAAAGATCAAACAGGATTTATAAAAAATAGATATGCGTCTGATAATATTTTGCGATTAATTACTTTGATAAATAAATTTAAATCTCAAATGAATTATCCAATAGTGGTCTCATTAGATGCAGAAAAGGCTTTTGATAGAGTGGAATGGAAGTTTTTATTTAAAGTACTTGAGAAATTTTGTTTTGGTTCTTCATTTATTGGATTGATAAAGGCTTTATATAATAGTCCGAAGGCTAGAGTTGCTACTAATGGACAGATTTCAGAATCTTTTGATTTAACAAGGATGTCCATTGTCACCTGCTTTATTTGCTATAGTTATTGAACCTTTGGCACAGTTAATACATCAAAATGAAAATGTTAAGGGTATGAGAGTTTTGAATGAGGAATATAAGATTAATTTATTTGCAGATGATGTTTTATTATATCTGGTAGATCCTGATATTTCCTTACCAGCAATTCAAGAATCTTTAGAAATTTATGGTCACTTATCTGGGTATAAGGTATATTGGGCTAAAAGTGAAATTTTGTCAATTTGTAAAGATGATTATTCGATTTATAAAAATATTACGGAATTGAAGTGGACAAAACAAATTAAATATTTGGGAATTAACGTTAATACAGAATATCAAGATTTATATTCAATTAATTATCTTCCTTTAATAAAAAAGATTAAACTAGATTTGATTAGGTGGAAGGACTTACCTTTAGGTTTATTGGGGAGGATTAATACTATAAAAATGAATATTTTTACTCGGATGCAATATTTGTTTCAATCAATTCCTTATTTTTTTAAAAAAAGTTTTTTTAAGGATTTATATATAGTTAGAGAATTTTTATGGAAGGGAAAATTTCTGAGGGTAGCAATGAATAAATTGATGTGGGACTTTCAATTTGGAGGTTTGAGATTACCTAATTTTCAATATTATTATGAGGCAGCTCAATTTAAATTTCTTAGTGCATTAATGAATATGGAGGATCCGCCCAGTTGGGCAAAGATAGAACTGGCAGTTATTTTAGAAAAATCTCCACATGAATTTTTGTTTCGATGGAATAGAAATTTGTTACAAACTTATGATGTACCAATATTGAAACATTTATTGAATTTATGGACAAGTAAACTTTTAAAATGGGGCTTAAAAATAAATGGTCTGGGCGATTGCCATTATATAATAATCAACTTGTTCCTTTTACGGTCTCCAATATCACTTTGAAACAATGGGAAAGGAAAGGAATAAAAAATTTATCTGATTTTTTTTGAAGGACATTTTTGTTCTTTTGAGGAATTACAAAATAAATTTGGTATTAGTGGAAATTCTGTATTTGTGTATTATCAGTTAAGATCATTTGTAATACAAATATGTGGTCGTCAAATGATTTTATTGCCCAAAACTAGTTTTGAGAAATATGTACTTTCAATACCAGAAAAGGGGTATATATCTGATTTGTATTATATTTTACAAGAATTTGAAAGTAAGAAAGATTGGGATAAAGATAAGTTGAAATGGGAAAAAGATTTAGGTTCTATAATAGCTGATGAAGCTTGGATGGAAATTTGTCAAAATAGTATTGGAAATTGATTAATTCTAGATTAGCGATGATTAATTATAATTTTATACATCATTTATATCTATCACCAGAAAAATTAAAAAAATTTGGTCTTAGTAAGTCAGATTGTCGTTTTCATTGTGATCAGATAGCTAGTACTTTTTTACATACTGTCTGATCTTGCGACCGATTGCAACAGTTTTGGAAAGGTATTCAATCTATATTTAATAGATTATATAATATTTGTGTTGTATTTGATCCTGATATATTTTTGTTAGGAAATATACAATCATTAATTGATTTAGGATTAAATGATTATCAGATTTCTTTTATCTATTTAGCTTTAGCAGTGGCCAAGAAATGTATAGCATCTACTTGGAAAGATAGAAATATACTAACTTTGGATAGGTGGTATTGAGAGATGAAGTTTTGTTTAATTATGGAAAGGATATCTTTTTCAATTCAAGATAAGATGTCTTTTTATAAGTTGAAGTGGACTCCATTTGTTAAGTATATGCAATTAAGTTTGATTTAAGTATGTTCCTAGATGTGATATTCTAGATTTGATAAATATTTTTTTTAACTATTTTTATTTGTTATTTTTTTTCTCTTTGTGTGTGCTTTTTTTAATATATAATATTATTAATTTTACTAATTCTTCACTCTTTATTTTGGGGGAGGGGAAGGGTGGTTTTTTTTATATAGATTTTTTTTAGTTCTTGTATATGTGGGGGGGGGGGTTAGCTTGAATTAAGTTGTATTTGTAATTATATTATTTTATTTTATATTTTTTCTTTAAATGTAATTTTCTTTTTATTCCTGTGATAAAATCTTTAAGTAAAGTTAAAAAAAAACATTGTCTATGCTAGACACGTTCTAGTGACCAGAAAGCAACAACTTGGTGAGTCAAACACCGAATATCTCTTGGCCCTGCAAGAACTCGGCAGGGCCTGTGAATGTAAAGGCATGTCCACTGCAAAGTCTACAGAGGACCTGATCCGGCACACATACAGCAGAGACTTTGAGTTTCCCTTGCTGCAGAGAGCAGTTGAGCTGGCAGGTACGCTGGATGGGGCTCTCTAGAACATGGAGACCCACTTGACTGACAACGCGGCCACCTCCTGGTCACCCCAGTCACAGCCATCCTGGGACACACTACTGTTCCATTAATGACCAGACTACAGCAGCAGTGCTCCGTTAAACCATCCTGATGCTCTCAACCAGAACTGGTAATCACCCGACCACAGTCACTGTGCTCCGCGGGAACTCCCAAAGTGCTACTTCTGTGGCCTGGGCAACCATCAGAGGAAACGCTGCCTGGTGAAAGATTCAATCTGCTCCAGCTGCGGAAAGAAGGGCCACTATGCCAGTGTGTGTCTGATCCATTCCGAGCAGCCCCATGTGTGGACTGTGGTGGCCATCTTCCACCGCACCACCATCACCCAGGGCCAGCAATCCATGTGTGATCCATGGGGGCTGTTATCTTGGATGCCACCTTCAGGACCCAGCTGCACCACATGTAGTCCATGGAGGCCACCATCATCCGGATCTGGCAACACCACTTCTGGGCCATGGGAGCCACCATTTTGGACATCGCCACCTTCTACTGCAGTGATCTGTAGTGACTCAACCCGAGCCTCCATCTCCCTTAACCTGGACAGTCTGCACCAATTCGCCAGGTTGATGATAGACATCAAGTTAAATGGCTATATGACGAGTTGCTTGTTCCATAATGGGAGGACTTAGAGTTTTATATATCCAGACATGGTGTGGAGCCTCTCCCTCACAGTACTGCCAGTGAACCAGAAGGTCTCCCTGGCTTTCTGGCATCTACGTCATTTACAGCGGACGTTTGGGGTTTCTGTAATTGTGACTTTATAGAGCGGGTTACTGTATATGACAACTTTAGACTGATGGTAATGTCGCAGCTCTGTGCTGCTGTACTGTTGAGGATTGATTTTTAATGTCACCTTAAAAGCATGATGATAGAGTTTGAGGGACTCCATTCACCCCTCACCATTTGTAATCAGCAATTCAATAGCCAATCCCACCCCCAGTGTACATGTCCACCAACCAAACCCCTCACCATGCATGACTTGCAGGCTCTCCACACTTAAAGTCCCCCCTCTGATGCTATTCACTAACCTCACCCCCAACTGCAAACCCATTGCCACTAAAAGCAGATGATACAGTGCTGGGTATAGGGCCTTCATCTGGGCAGAGGTACAGCATTTAATTGAAGCCAACAATAGCCCTTGGAGAATACAGGTGGTGGTAGAGCAGAATGGGGAAAAGAATAGGATGGTCATTGACTACAGTCAGATCATCAATAGATACACTTAATTGGGCACATAACCCCTTCTGTGAATGGCCAACATGGTCAACCAAATTGCCCAGCATCAGGTCTTCTCAGCCATCGACCAAAAGTCGGCATTTAACCAGCTACCCATCCGTCCAGAGGACTGCCAGTATACAGCGTTCAAGATAGATGGCTGCCTCTACCACTTTCTGTGGATCCCCTATGGCATCACAGATGGCATCTTGGTCTTCCAGTGGGAGATGGACCATATGCTGGATCAGTACAAGATGCGGGCCACTTTCCCATATCTCGATAACGTCACCATCTGTGGCCATGACCTGTAGGACCATGATGCCAATCTTCAGAGATTTCTTGGGATAGCCAAGCTCCTTAATCTGATGAACAACAAGGCCAAGTGTGTGTTTCATACAACTCGCTTGGCCATCTTTGGCTGTGTTGTGGAGAATGGCATAATTGGCTCAGACCTTGACTGCATGCAACCACTCATGGAGCTTCCCCTCCCACACAGCCTCAAGGCCCTGATGAGGTGCCTTGGGCTTTTCTCCTCTTATGCCAGTGGGTCCCCAATTACGTGAACAAGCCCTGCCCCTTATCAAAGTTACATCCTTCCCCCTGGTGGAGGAGGCTCGTGCAGCCTTCAACTGCATCGTCTGACATCGTCAAGGCCATAATGCATGCTGTGGATGAATCCATTCCTTTTCAGGTGGAAAATGACGTGTCAGACTTCACCCTGGTAGGCACCCTTAATCAGGCTGGCAGGCCCGTCGCATTTTTTTCACGCATCCTGCAGGTCTGTGAGATGCGACAATCCTCAGTTGGAAAAGAGGTCCAGGCCACTGTCAAGGCAGTGCGGCACTGATGCCATTACCTGGCCGGTAAGGGATTCACCTTATTGACTGATCAACGCACCGTCGCGTTCATGTTCAACAGCAAGGCAAAATCAAAAATGATAAGACATTGCGGTGGAGGATAGAATTATCCACCTATAACTATGACATCCTGTATCGGCCGGGGAAACAATGAGCCATCAGATGCACTGTCCCATGGGATGTGCCAGTGCCCAGACTGACCAAATGCAAAAGCTCCAAAAAGATGTCTGTCACCCCTGAGTCACCAGGTTCTTTCACTTCATCAAAGCACACAACCTGCCGTACTCTATTGACGAGATCAGAACCATGACAAAGAACTGCCAGGTTTGTGCTGACCAGACAGGGCACAACTTATTAAAGCCACTCGGCCCTTTGAGTGACTTAGTGTCAACTTTAAAGGACCCCTGCCCTCCACCGACCGTTACATGCACTTCCTTAACATCATCGACGAATACTCCCGCTTTCCATTTGCCATCCCCTGCTCTGATATGTCTGCTGCCACAGTCACCAAGCCCTTGCGCAGCCTGTTCACTCTATTGGCTTCTCTCGTTATATCGACAGCGACTGGGGTCCATCCTTTATAAGTGATGAGCTGCATCAGTGCCTGTTGGCCAGAGGCATTGCCTCAAGCAGTGGTAACAGGGTAATGGGCAAGTAGAGAGGGAAAATGCCTCAGTCTGGAAGACAGTCCTCCTGGCCTTGCGATCAAAGGGCCTCCCAGTTTCTTGTGGGCAGGAGGTTCTCTCAGAGGCCCTTCATGCTACCAGGGCCCTGCTGTGCACTGCCACCAACGCTACACCACATGAACATATGTTTTCCTTCCCCAGAAAATTTGCGGCAGGGATCACACTATTGGCATGGCTGACATCCCTAGGGCCCGTCTTGCTCTGGAGACATGTGAAGAACCATAAGTCTGACCCATTGGTCAAACGGGTCCCCCTCCTCCAAGCCAACCCCCAATATGCCTTCATGGCCTATTTGGAAGGACACGAGCACACCGTTTCCATCAGGTACTTGGTTCCCTCAGGGGCCCTGGAGACTGCTGCTAATCATACCACACCCTTCTCACCATTGAATGCACACGATGCACCCAACCTCTGATATCCTGCCTCTGCCCCGAGCGAGGGTGCACCAGGCACGGCGCCCACCCACCAGCACAATACTGATGAGTACAATCAGGCAGCTGAGACCGTCCAGGACTCCAGTGCTGCATTGCAGCCGCAACCGGTTCTACGATGATCCCAGCAAATGACCAAACCACCTGATAGGCTGAACTTATGACTTTTAAGTTGTAAACATGTAACTTTGTAAGATCCACTTCACCCTGTCAGATTCCTTTTTAAAAATAAGGTGTGAATGTGGTAAACCACTGTAATGTATAATTATCTGGTCAAGCATGTCTATTAGCTGGTTGCACCTGTGGCCCCGCCCCACAGGCCTCTGTATCAAGGTGGCTGTTACACAGCTCGCTGCAACTCAGTGCAGGACAACAGGGATATGCTCTGTTCTCAAGTGAATTAAAGCCTATTGGTTTCTCCACAATAGTCTTCTGAGTGATTGATGGTGCAGCATAAGGTAAGAGGAGGTTTAAAACCCCTGCCACTGGAATCTGATGACTACTTAGAAAGGTGGAAGTACTGTATGTTGGGACTCAGGAATGAGGTAGGGAAATGGGACTAATGAGATAATTTTTTAGCAGGTTGATTCACCTACCCTGCTTCATTGTTCAATTATTCTTCATGGAGTTAAGTAAAATAAAACTTAAAATAAGGACCATTAATCACAAATTTGATCTTTACAGTGTAAGAAGAATCATTATCAGGTCTCAATTAGGTAACTAACTGGATAACCAAGTAGACACCTAAATTACAACTAAAGGGCTGAATAGGCCCCTACCAACTCTCACTACTGCATGGTCTAGCCCAGCACCAAACAACCTGTGCCTTTGATTTGAGTTCAGAACCCCTCTTGACTGCTAAGTTAGTAATTGAATTGGCAATGGTGTCTATAAATCTAGCCCACTGGTAGAAATCTGGTCTACTTGTGCCCTTCCTTTCATGATTTATTCTTGAGCTTCCCGTTTCAGTTGCCCAGCGAGGCAGTCAGTGCAGTGGAGAGATCAATAAAATGTGAATTTCAGTCAGGCCTCACACAAAACCTCAAGTTTGGCCTTGCAGTCGCTGAGCCTTGTTTTGTCTCATCAGTAAAGTGTCACACTTTGGGTCATTTGGTGATTATGGTGCAGCACAGGGTAGTTGTTTTATAGTCGCGTCTTATCTGCCTTGATGACCGTAAACTGCTGCATATAAACGGGAATGTATTTTGTGCATGTTTCAAAGTCCTATCAGGCAGTAAAGCCTTCATGATCTCACTGCCTCTCAAACTCCTCAACCGGCAATAAAGTATGTTCAAAAGCATCTGTGCTGTGCCATAAGAAGAGTAGCAACAAATTTTAGCCCAGCAAGCTCTGACGAAGAGTGACGTGATCAAAAGATGTATTTTCCTGGGGTTTATTGAGGAATAAGGACTGACTGAAGAGCCTAGGATTACTTGTCTAGTGATGGGATCTCTTACATCCAAGGGATGGCAGACAAATGTCCTACCTGAATGATGGCAAGCCAACAATGGAGCACTCCCACAGTCAGACGTTGGGAGTGGTGATCTTGACTTCTTTGATCAGAACCTTGGAAATCCAGAGCTATATAATGAACACAAAAAAAAACCCAGATTCTTACTTTTCTATTCTCCCAAAACCAAGTTTGTGGGTTGCATGAATCAACACACACACACATATAAAATATATGTTAAAATGTCATATATTTATTATGGCTAGTTGATAAAAACATTAGAGTGATTGAAAAGGCATTGCTCTCTTGGTTTTAAACACCAAGCCTTTTGGGTTCCTCAGTGACAGTTTGGTTCCTAATTGTCATGGTAACAGGTCGGTTGCAAGAAGCAATGATATTGCTTTAAAGCACACAGAGGCTTATGAATTTTCATTACAAAGCAAAGAATATTTATTTTTAAATTAACAACTGACCGTGCACTCAATATCTATAATATAGAAAAACAGATATTATACCTTCACTACTTTCCATATTATTGCTTCACCTCAAGCTATACAAATCAAATATACAGTATTGACAGCAATAATTAAAAAAACATTGAAAATTATCAGAGGTCCAATACTTTATTAAAGAATATCATGAACTGATCTTTAAATTTTTTTTGTTGCATATACTCAAAGGGATGATGCTATAAATTTTGTAGAGAAAACTTAGGAATCAATAGTAATAATTGTCAAAATGAGAAATTAAATTACATGCGGGGAAAAGATCATTACAGCAAAAGCGAGTTTAACTGATACAAACTCACTGAAGCACGTCTGTGGATTTTACATTATTCATTGTCCTTTTTTTTTTTGAAGATGCTTTATATTTTTTCACATCTTTGTCAGGCACACTGTAGTGAGATTGTTAAAAAAGCAAGTCATTAATCAGGTAAGGCTACACCTGGTCAATGAAAGGACCTTCCTGCTTCTTTATTGGGTTTTCCTCTTCAGAAATATGTTGGCCTTCAAGACCCAAAGTGAATAACAATCATTTGTCTGTTATGTCAGATTATTAACTGAAATGCTATTCTGAGACCTGGCACTTTAATCCTAAAATTCTACCAGAGGAATTTAAATTCAAATAAATAAATCTGCTTTTTAAAAAAAAAATTCCAGACTCTTTACAGGTAAACATGGAGCTATCGAATGATCAGAAGAACCTGTTTGGTTCACTCATCTCCTTCGAAGAAGGAAATCTACCAGAACAAACCTACCTGTGACTCCAAATCCAACATTGTGATTGGCTCGGAACTGCCTCCTCAGATCAGAACTGTTTGGGAGGCTTGGAAAAAAAAACCCAAGCTTTGGCAGTAGCATCCATATTCTGTGCAGGAAACAAAAACAAAAGTTGAATTAATGAGTTAAGATGTGAGAGATTTAGTTACTCAGTCTTAAGCGAAAAGCTTCATAGGAAATTTCTTCCATGTGTATTGCTTTCTTGAGCTCAGTATCATAAAGCAATTACAGCCTCTGCAGTTCAAAATGTTTTTGCACAATTGTAAAGTCGAAAACATTGAGATGCTTGCACACCAAGATTCCACAGACTTGAGAATATGTTCTGCTGACGCTGTTTGACAGAGAACTATTCCACTGGTGCACTAGGAGCAACTCCCCTCTTTTTTTTTCTCCTAATGATTCCATGGGATCCTTTTGGTCTACCCTAGAGAACGGACAGAAGCCTAGCTTGATTCACCCCACTGGTGCACTAGGAGCAACTCCCCTCTTTTTTTGTCTGAATGATTCCATGGGATCCTTTTGGTCTACCTTAGAGAGCGGACAGAAGCCTAGCTTGATTCTCCAACCACACCTCCAGCAGGGTGACACTCCTGCAGGAATGTGCAAGATTCCACAGACTTGAGAATATGTTCCGCTGACGCTGTTTGACAGGGAACTATTCCACTGGTGCACTAGGAGCAACTCCCCTCTTTTTTTTCTCCTAATGATTCCATGGGATCCTTTTGGTCAAGAATGGCCAAGATTTTTGCCTGCATTGGTAATTAAAACCATGGGTTTGTTTGGCACCATTAAAGTGTGTCTCTACAAAGTCCCAGAAACCAGGAGAGAGGACAATGAAGGGGATAGAAAGCCCAGTGCAATGATTGGGTATGTCAATCAGGATCATCTTCAATTGTGAAACCAAGGTCACTTTTGGAATACAGTGTGTCCACATCATTAATCCTGTATTAGAGAAAAAGACGGAAGATTTTCATTGCAGAGACTTAACTCTTTAATGAGCTTGAACTAAGACTTTAGGAAGAAGGATGCCCTGTCATCCTGGTTTGCTTTTATAAACTGTTTTTGTCCTATTGATTTTACAAGCCCCATGCATATTGATCATAAGGCACACTTTTTAATTGATGAACTTTGTTGCATATCATCAATATTGAACCATAACTCACATCCTGTTTTAACACAGCAGCTGTGTGACAAAAAGTTACACCAATTAATAAGCGTAAATGGTGACACATAGGAGGATGTTGTGGTGAGCTGTTAGCCAGAATCAGACACACACAAGGTAAAGACTGAACAACAGGCTTTAATCCACAAAGACTTCCACAGAGCCAGGCTGGCTGTAGCTGCAGTAACTTTAAGTGAGACTTCGGAAGGCCGGCGCAGGCTTATATCCCGGAGGGTGATTGACTCCCGACTGGGTGGGGCTTGATCCATTCGCATTCAATATTTACAGATTGAGACGATCCTGTGGCTGCCAGGGTCTCTGTGACTGTTGTAGGACTGGCTCTTGGTCACTAGTCAGAGGGGAAGTGGGGGGGCTGGCGATAGGGGTCTGTGTGACAGGTGTGGTGCCATGCGGAGGGGTGGTCGAGGTGGCCAAGGTCGATGTGTGAGAGTTGTATTGGATGGGTCGGGGAGCAGGTTCATCCCCCAGGGCTGAAGTGGGCCCTGGTGGACAAGGAGGTCCTGCGTGCCCCATAGCTTTCTGGGGACGGGGATGTATGCCCGGTCGGCATTGTCCTGGGCTGAAGGATGCCATGGAGTGGTGGGTGCACCTGCTGGTGTCAGGTCCCTGGTTGAGACGGTGTCCTCCCTGCCACTGCTGAACCTAACGTAGGCGGAGTTGTGGTTCGCGTGTAGGAGGAAGACCTGCTCGAGCAGGGGTTTGGCCTTGTGTGTCTGTATGTGCTTACACAGGAGCACCGGACCCAGGAACATGAGCCATGCTGGGAGGGACATTCCAGTCGCTGACTTCTTGGGGAATGCGAACAGATGTTCATGAGGGGTCTCGTTGGTAGCCATACACAGCAGCGACTGAATGGCATGGAGTGCCTCAGGCAGGGCATCCTGCCAGTACTTAATGGCCCACCCTTTTGATTTGAGAGCCAGGAGGACTGCCATCCAGACCACCCCATTTTCGTGTTCCACTTGCCCATTGTCTCTTGGGTTATAGCCCGTTGTGCGACTAGTTGCGATTCCCCTTGCGGTCAGGTACTGGTGCAGCTCGTCACTCATGAAACTAGACCCCTGATCGCTGTGGATGAAAGCAGGTTAGCCAAACATGGTGAAGATCTTCTCCAGGGTCCTGATGATAGTGGCCATGGAGGTGTCCGGGCAAGGGATAGCAAAAAAGAAGTGTGAGTACTCGTCCACTACCGTGAGGAAGTAGATGTTTTGGTTCGTGGAAGGCAGGGGCCCTTTGAAGTCCATACCGAGACGCTCGAAAAGTGGAGTAGCCTTTACAACATGAGCCTGGGGTGGGCGGAAGAAGCGGGGTTTACACTCTGCGCAGACCCGACAGGCGTCGGTCATGTCCTTGACGTTCTTGATGGTGTACGGCAGGTTTCAGGACTTATGAAATGGTACAACCTGGTGACACCTGAATGGCAGAGGGACTCATGCAATGCCTGCAGCCTGTAGTCATGCATAGACTCGCAGGTGCAAGAGAGGGCATCGGGGGAGTTGTTAAACTTTCCGGAGCGGTACTGGATGTTGTAGCTGTAGGTTGCCAGCTCGACTCTCCAGCGCAGGATCTTGTCTTTCTTGATCTTGCTCTTGTGGGTACTATTAAACATGAATGCCACGACCCGCTGGTCAGTGTGGAGGGTGAATCTCCTGCGGGCCAGGAATGGGGACCCAGTTTTGACCGGAGTAGGACCAGCCTCTTCCGATCTGAGTGCAGGATGCGTGCGCCTCGATGATTGCCTCAACTGTGTGCTGCCAGTGGCGGACCGCTTCCACAATTGCCTCGGCCTCCTTTTCAATGGCGGAATGCCCTGGCTCAGAGCTGTGGAGGGTCCTAGAGAAGAAAGCAACGGGGCGCCCCCCCCACCTTGGTTGCAGGTAGCGGTGATGGCAACTTCGGAGGCTTCGCTCTCCACCTGGAAGGGGGAGTCCACATCAACGGCCTGGATCGTGGTGTCTGTGATGTCCTACCTGATACAGATGAAGGTGCCTGCGCCTCGGGTGGGAGGGGAAAAGTTGTAGCTTCGGCCAGTGGGCGGACCTTGTCCGAGAAGCAAGGGACCTACTGCGAGTAACAGGAGAATTGGCCAAGGCACCTGCAGAGGGCCTTTAGTGTGAGGGAAAGAGATAGCTCCATTAATGGGCGCATCCTTTCTGGATCTGGGCTGATGACACTATGGGCCACGATGTACCCCAGGATGGCAAGGTGGGTGGTGCTAAACACACACTTCTCCTTGTTGTAAGGTTCCGCTCCCTGGCCGTCTGGAGGAAATTTTTCCAGGTTAGCATTATGGTCCTGCTGGTCAAGACCACAGATAGTGATGTTATCCAGATATGGGAACGTCGCCTTTAGCTTGTGCCGGTCTACCATGTGATCCATCTCCCGCTGCAAGACGGGACCACAAAGGGAACTCGGCGGAACTGGTACAGGCGCCCGTGCACCTCGAAGGTGGATGGGAATTTGGTGATACGCCGACCAGGTCAATTGTGGAGAAAACCCGGTAGTGGGTTATCTCGTTGACCATATTGGCTATCCTTGGCAGGGGGTAGGCGTCCAGTTGGGTGTACCTGTTAATGGTCTGGCTGTAATCCACGACCATCCTCTGCTTGCTTCCCCCTTTGGCCACCAGAACTTGGGCTCTCCAAGGGCTGTTATTTGGCTCTGACACCTTCCGCCTGGAGTTGCCACACCTCTGCCCTGATGAAGTCTCTGTCTGCGGCGCAATAGCGCCTACTTCTGGCGGCGATCGACTTGCAGCCTAGTGTAAGGTGTGGGAAGAGCGCTGATGGGGTGATGCGTAGTGTGGAGAGCCCACAGGTTGGCCAAAGCTGGTAGGTTGGCGTGCTTTGTAACATGAGTGGAGGTTGGGGCCCCCTGAAGTCAAGGGTGACACTCTGCAGGTGGCACTGGAAATCCAGGACCAGGAGGACTGGGGCGCAGTGTTTGGGCATGTCCCCAGGAGCCTGAACCCCGTGTATGTCTCCCCTCCCATAGTTATATCGGCCGAGCAGCACCCGAGGGTACCAACAGTCTTATCCTTGGTGGTGAGGCCGATCGAGCAGGTGGAGGGGTGGACTTTTAATCTCAGGGAGTGGGCCATGCTCAGGTGAATGAAGCTCTCAGTGCTGCCACTGTTGAACAGAACTTTGTTACCTGTCTGTTGACTTGCACGTCCATCATAGAGCGCCCGAGGTCATGAGGGATGTCCCTGGTCAGGGTGGTGGCAGCCAAGACCATCTCGGGGTTGTTGCTCTCCGGTTGCGTATGGCGATTTATGGCATCTGGAGGCGTGGGGAGCGTTGGTAGGGCGGCCTGGTCATTGCCCATGTTGACCATGTTGACGTTGGTCGTGGTGTGCGCCGTGTGGCAACTGATGACGTCCGGAGTCATGGGATGCATCATTGGGATGCCCTGATCACCGTCCATGTTGATCACATCGTCCCCATCATCGTCGGGGGCCCTCCATGTCGGTCGCTGCCTGGCCCAAAATGGCAGCGGCACATGGGGGCCCGCCGCATGGGTGGTCTCCTTCCCCAGCCATGTTCATTGCACTGGCGGAAGTGACGTCGTTGCGGCTGGCAGAAGTCGCATCATTACGTTAGCCGGAAGTGACATCACGCCATGAGCCGGATGTGACATCACTGTTGTTATCGGCAAGAGGCGCTGGCGAGGGCAGGGGCTGGTTCAGGTGCTCGGAGCACATGCTGCAGTCATCACTGGTGGGGCCGGATGCTGTAGCGGGGACAAAGGCGCCACCCAGCACGTGCACGTGGAGGGGACCGCGGGGGAGGTGGGGAGGTCATAGAGGGCTGCTGAGCTGTCGACTGGTTTTGAGAGGAACTCTTTAGCAAAGTGGCCTTTCTTGCTGCATCGAGACGGTTCTGGTTCCTAGCCGGGCAGTTTTGGCGCGATCATTGGTCTGACCCACACCAAGACTCACAGTAGTTACAGAGGCACCGGGCGCCCGCCGCAGTGATATTCTTCTCCCCAGCTTGGTCTGGGGTTGCAGTTGCAGTGTGAGAGGGCCATGAGGGAGCCTGGAGGAACCTGGAATCGAAGGCTTCGATGTGCAGGGCTGCTTCTTCCAGGGTTTGGATCACTTCCACTGTCTTGGATAGAGCATAGATATTGTCTTCCAGCAGCTTCCGCCGGATGGCCCTCGGGTGTCTTCCTTGGTCGAAGGCATCCCAGATCAGCATCTTGACCTCCTTTGCACCTGCCCCAGGATGGTCGAGCCAACACTTGCAGGTGTCCCAGGTAAGACTCAGCCATCTCCCCGAGTTGCTGGGCTCGGGTATTGAGGAGGTATCTTGCACAGACCTCATTCATGGGGGGCTTGTACAAGTTCTCGAGAGTGTCCATTGCACTCTTCCATGTGGAGCAGCCTCTGGTTGCCTGGAAGGCATGGGGACCCAGTTTTGACCGGAGTAGGACCAGCCTCTTCCAATCTGAGTCCAGGATGCGTGCGCCTCGATGATTGCCTCAACTGCGTGCTGCCAGGTCTTGAAGCGTGTCTGGGTTTCCGGTTGGCGTGGGTCGACTTCGAGGCTCTCTGTGCTCGGGAGTTTTTGCATGGCAGCCATGGGAAAAATTGTGGATTAAATTGTGGAATGCTGTTAGCCAGAATCAGAAACACACAAGATAAAGACTGTCTCTTCTTCTTTGGCTTGGCTTTGCGGACGAAGATTTATGGAGGGATAATGTCCACGTCAGCTGCAGGTTCGTTTCTGGCTGACAAGTCTGATGCGGGACAGGCAGACACGGTTGCAGCGGTTGCAGGGGAAAATTGGTTGGTTGGGGTTGGGTGTTGGGTTTTTCCTCTTTTGTCTTTTGTCAGTGAGGTGGGCTCTGTGGTCTTCTTCAAAGGAGGTTGCTGCCCGCCGAACTGTGAGGCGCCAAGATACACATTTGGAGGCGATATCAGCCCACTGTCGGTGGTCAGTGGGGCAGGCACCAAGAGATTTCTTTAAGCAGTCCTTGTACCTCTTCTTTGGTGCACCTCTGTCTCGGTGGCCAGTGGAGAGCTCGCCATATAACACGATCTTGGGAAGGCAATGGTCCTCCATTCTGGAGACATGACCTACCCTGCGCAGTTTGATCTTCAGCAGCGTGGATTCGATGCTGTTGGCCTCTGCCATCTCGAGTGCTTCTATGTTGGAGATGAAGTCGCTCCAATGAATGTTGAGGATGGAGCGGAAACAACGCTGGTGGAAGCGTTCTAGGAGCCGTAGCTGATGCCAGTAGAGGACCCATGATTCTGAGCCGAACAGGAGTGTGGGTATGACAATGGCTCTGTATACGCTAATCTTTGTGAGGTTTTTCAGTTGGTTGTTTTTCCAGACTCTTTTGTGTAGTCTTCCAAAGGCGTTATTTGCCTTGGCAAGTCTGTTGTCTATCTCATTGTCGATCCTTGCATCTGATGAAATGGTGCAGCCGAGATAGGTAAACTGGTTGACCGTTTTGAGTTTTGTGTGCCCGATGGAGATGTGGAGGGGGCTGGTAGTCATGGTGGGGAGCTGGCTGATGGAGGACCTCAGTTTTCTTCAGGCTGACTTCCAGGCCAAACATTTTGGCAGTTTCTGCAAAACAGGACATCAAGCGCTGAAGAGCTGGCTCTGAATGGGCAACCAAAGCGGCATCGTCTGCAAAGAGTAGTTCATGGACAAGTTGCTCTTGTGTCTTGGTGTGAGCTTGCAGGCGCCTCAGATTGAAGACTGTACAACAGGCTTTAATCCACAAAGACTTCCACAGAGCCAGGCTGGCTGTGGCTGCAGTGACTCTGATTAAGACTTCGGGAGGCCGGCGCAGGCTTATATCCCGGAGGGTGATTGACTCCTGATTGGGTGGAGTTTGATCCATTCAGGCCGACTGATTGACAGCTGGCCAGATATTGTCCTGTCCCCTTACACTCCTGCAGGTACAGAGGATGCCCCCTACAGTAGGCCGGTGGTGTACCACCACAAATGCTGATGCTGGAATCTGGAACAAACAATTTGGTGGAGGAATTCATTGGGTCTAACAGCTTCAGTCTTGATGAAAAAGGTTCAGGCTGAAACATTGATTATTCTTTTTCTCACACTGATACTACTTTACTGCTACCTACTGTACCTCCAGCAGATTGTGTGTTGTATATACTAAAATGTCTTGATAATATTGAACTTTGGTAATGACTTTGAGTTAAAAAAAAAACAAATTTCTGAAGATCTAGGGGAACAAGGCAGTTTTTGTGCCAAAATTTGGTGGATTCTTGGATACCGTCAGTGATCCCACTTCCCTATTGCCAATTGCTTTACTTAGCTGCTAAGAAGGAGATGAACTCACCTCAGGCTGTTTATTGATGGTCTCGTAACTTAACTACCATGCTATCAAACCCTGTGAAGAAGGATAATTGAACAATGAAGCAGTGAAGGTCGATCAGCTTGTGAAAAAAGTGTCCAATTGGACCCATTCCTCTGCTTGTTCCTGTAACAAAATATCTTCCCACGCTCCAAGCAGTTATCAAATCCCAATAGCAGAAATTTGATGCATCAATGAATCTGATGCCTACTGTTCAAAAGAAAACACTAAATAGAGATAGTCAATAAAGTTATAAACATGACTTGATTACAAAAAGAAAGCAAGTGGCCAAATAAGTTGACAGATAGTAGATAGTACAATAGCTACCTTAACCATATAACCATTTACGGAGTGGAAACAGGCCATGTTGGCCTTTCGAGTCCGCACTGGTTCACTGATTTTGTGCACCCTCTTCAGGCATTGGTCCCGGTAGATCTTCCTTCAAGTGGTAAACTACCATTATACCGTAACTGGCTGCTATTGACTGGACACGCCACCCGAGACCGATCCTACCCATAACCCCTTGCAGGCTGCCCCTTTCCTTTTGCTCTGATCAGTCAAAGAGGTGGATGGTTGTTTGATAGTGTTCTGGTCTTCAGCTAGTAAAAGCCTGATTGTTTCACTACTCCGCCTTTTGTGAATTATTGATGGTACATCACTTCTATATTTAATATTGTAGCTGGAAAGGGTAATATTACTGGAATAATAAAAAAGTTATGTCATGTGCTTTTTATAGATAAAATTCTACATTATTTTCTTAAACAATTGTTATATTTACTGAGACTTTCAATGATGGCGAAGGGAAGATTGTGTAAATTCTTTTGGCTCCCACTCTCAAAGTATGTCTTGTGATCTTCCTGAAGTTAATTCCCGTGCTTTGTATTGAGTCCATTGCTGGTGGATGGGCTCAAGAAGTAAAACAATAGACCGAATACCACACGTTTTCAGTCCCAAAATATCACCAATATTAATTTCCAGCCTAAAATAGTAGTGTTTGCTTCTTGGATTCAAAAGATCGTGAATGCAAAACACAGTTTCTAGTTGACGTGCTCCCCATATGATGAACTCCACTATGTGAAGAGATTTACAATTGAACAGCAAATTACACTCACTGGTTCCCTTCCTCAATTGGCTCCAATGAAAGGTCTTTGCTTATTAACTCTGCTTATCTCAGTACAGGTGCTGGCTGACCTGCTGAGTGTTTGCAGCATTTTCTATTTTTATTACTGCATCCCCTATTGTTAAATGTTGTTACACAGCAGGAGCTGCTATAATTCAGAGCTTTACTGAGTTATATCCACTGAGTATTAACGTAAGGAGGTTATATTACAGCTAAATAAAATTTTGGTTAGGAAGCACTTGGAGTATCGTGTGCCATTCTAGTCTTCATCTCACATTAACATTGGATTTCCCCTTAATAAATGTGACCTTGGATTCTTGACCAGAAATCATACTCTTAAGTGAAAAATCTGACATCTCAAAAAGCGAATTTCTCTCCCCACTCCTGCAAAATGATCAACCCACTTAAAACAATGAATTAATCCCTTTGTTGGATAACACAGAAGAAAGCATGATAACATTTAATACATTAATATTCTGTGGTGTAGTATCAGGGTTTATTCTCTTTCTTACATTTGGATCTGCTCTACATTAACTTCAAAGATTGACCCTGTACTTCTGATGACTGACTAAACAAGTACCCAATGAGCACACCCATAGAGATGCAGTCATCATTGATTTGGAGCCTGAGTGCTGAGTCTTAAAGATTGATGCCTGATTGTGGTGGTACACCACTGCCTACTGCAGGGGGCAACCTCTGTACCTACAGGAGTGTAAGGGGACAGGACAACACCTGGCTGGCTGTCAATCAGTCGGCCTGAATGGATCAAGCCCCACCCGGTCGGGTGTCAATCACCCTCTGGGATATAAGCCTGCGCCGGCCTCACTCAGAGTCGCTGCAGCCACAGCCAGCCTGGCTCTGTGGAAGTCTTTGTGGATTAAAGCCTGTTGTGCAGTCTTTATCTTTGTGTGTGTCTGATTCTGGCTAACAGTGCACCACACTGATAAGACATTAATTTAAAGAAAAACTTGCAATTTCCATCTACATCTCCTGTAGTCAGGGAAAACAGCAGACATACAGAGGGGTCTATACCACTCTGAAAACTGTCTTCAAGCGATTGCATCGCCAGGGCTGGTGGTGGAGCTAGTACAATAGGGACTTTTAAAAGACTCTTGGACATGGACATGGATGCAAGAAAAAAATAGGGTTATGAGTGTGTGGTAAGGAAGGTTTATCTCAGTCGGCACAACATCATGAGCCAAAGGCCCTGTACTGTGCTACAATATTCTATGTTCATGAAGAAGACACAAAACCCATCAAATAATGGACAAAGCTATGTCAGAATGAACGAAGGACTGAAAGAAATGAAGATTTATGAAAGAATAGTGCTGGATAAACATGCCAACATTTTTGTAGAGGTTGTTGAGGAGATGTCAGGATCCAGCATGGTTGCCAAAGTACTGAAGGCGGCAAATATAACTACTGTTCAAGAAAGGATGAAGAGAGAAAATGCCACTTTTGATAGTCAGTTGACCATTTCATTATTTAGGGGAAATAATAGAATTTATTATAAAGAGTTCAAGGACTTTTGGGAAATAATAAGAGTTATTGTTAAGTTCCTCCAATATATTCAGTAGATTGTGAGTGTATCCACTAGAGGGGGGTGAATGGTTAGGCTGAAAGACTGGTTATCCATCAAACAGGTTGCTATTCCCAGCTAATGCTGGAGAAACCCAGCAGGTCATGTAGCATCTGTAGGAAACTCATCCTCGACAAAGTGCTCAGGTCCGAAATGTTGCCTCCTTTAGAGTTTCTCCAGCATGTTTGTATATTAACTACAATCACAGCATCTGAAGATGCTCTTGTTTCACTGCTTATCCCAAATTGCCTTATAATCCTAATTTTCTACTTACTTTCCATCAGTTTTGTTGTTGAAATAATGTTTATTCGTGAAGTTGTCATTAAAATTCTTATAATTACATGATCCTATCTAAACTAATTTATCTACACAATGTTAGGAGGAGCAAAATGTGATTACCTTACATTAGTGGCAGCATTTTCACTTAGCTAGGGGTCAAGTAATCTATTTGCAAAAGCTATTTAATGATTTATCAACTGGTATAAATTAAAAAGATGAACATCTGAAGTTCAATTGTCACTTTTGTTTCTCAGGATAACATAGTAAGGAATTTTTGAAAGATTAATGGAAACATAGTCATACCACTGGGGTTGCTCAATGTTCAAGCATTCTTTCTTCGAAGATCTAAGGTTTGTTGTTGATTTGAAAGCAGAAGGAAATATAATCATTTTATTCCAGTTTTCTTCTCTCACTTCTCTAAAAGATTGACTTTTTAACTGGCCCAAGAACTTCCCACAGTGAGTTCCTTGAGATCCATTCCTTTAATTGTTCCTTTCTTTATGCATCAGTCTTGACACTGACTTTATCCATCCTTCCAACTTCCTTTCAATCTTCAAACTCTCCAGACTCGTCAATAACTCCTTCCAACTTTACTCAACCCTGACTTTAATGCCACCTTGTTCCTTTCAGACAGCAACCCACGATGCTTCACATCCATTCCAAATGTTTGGGTCTGAGATGCTGTTGTTTGTCATATATATTAATGATCTTGATGATAGTGTGGTTACTTGGATTAGTAAGTATGCAGATGATATAAAGATTGGTGTTGTGAACAATGAGGAAGGTTTTCAAAGCTTGCAGTGGGATATAGGCCAGTTAGAAGAGTGGGCTGAAAGATGGCAGATGGAGTTTAATACTGATAAGTGAGAGGAGCTACATTTTGGGAGGATTAATCAGCGAAGGTTCTATATGTTAAATGTTAGACAATTGAGGAGAGCAATAGAACAAAGGGATTTTGGAATTCTGGTACATAATTCCCTGTAGGTGGAGAGTCACATGTAGATAGGGTGGTGAAGAAAACATTTGGTATCTTGGCCTTCCTAAATCAGAGTATTGAGTACAGAAGTTGCGATGCCATGTTGAAGTTGTATAAGGCAGTGGTAAGGCCAATTTTGGAATATTATGTGCAGTTTTGGTCACTGAACTATAGGAAAGATATTAACAAAATAGAGAGAGTGCAGATGAGATTTACAAGAATGTTAACTGGGTTTCAGGGTTTGGCCTACAGGGAAAGGTTAAACAGGCTAAGACTGGAGTGTAGAAGATTGAGGGGTGATTTGATAAAGGTATTTTAAAATTATGAGGGGGTCAGAGAAAGTAAATGTGTAAGGCCTTTTCCATTGAGAGTGGGGGAGACACAAACAAGAAGACATGGATTGAGATTGAAGGGAAAAAGTTTAGCGGAAACTTGAGGGGGACTTTCTTCAATCAGATGGTGGTAGGAGTGTGGAATGAGCTTCCGACCAAAGTGGTAGATGTGGGCTTGATTTTAATATTTAAGGAAAAGTTGGATAGGTATATGGTCGAGAGAGATATGGAAGGTTATGGGCTGGGTGTGGGTCAATAGGACTAGGTGGAAGAAGGTGTTCAACATGGACTAGAAGGGTTCAACTGGCCTGTTTCTGTGCTGTAATTGTTATATGGTTATTAGGACAGTATGGGACCAATAGATGTTGGGGCAGGTGATGCTTAATGGGGTGGAAGAATTGGTAGCTTGAGAGGTGGTGAACACCTGCTATTATTGCAGAGCCTCTGTATGCTTCCAATGCATTGACTTGAAATTTTGATACAATTCCAAAAGCTCCTCCTCCTTCTGATTCTCAGGAGTCCGTGGCCTTTTAACTTGCCAAACTTGCATGTCTTTGCAATGAGGAAGGAAACCGGAGTATCCAGAGGAAACCCACAAGGGGGAATATGCAATTTTCAGATGGACAATGTCTAAGGTTATGACTGAACCTGAATCTCTGGTGCAGTCAGGCAGGAACACTACCATATATGTTACTGAGCCATCCTTGGTTTTGAGGGGATCTGTTTTGAGGACATGTCTGAAATGAAAGCTATGTTTACATTAAGAAGTAAAGGCTTCCATTTTCATTACATCTTTCACAACCTCATGATGTCCCAGAATTCTTTACAATCAATTAAATCCATCTCAATCTTCTAGAAGGTGGCACGCTTAGAGTAGTGGTTAGTGTAGTGCCTGCGACTGGGGTTTGAATCTAGCCCTGTCTGTCAGTTCTTCCTGTGTCTGTGTGGGTTTCCTGTGATGCTTTGGTTTCCTCCCACCCTTAAAAAATGTACACGGGTTGTAAGTTAATTGGGTGTAATTGAGTGGCCTAAGCTCATGGTCCAGAAGGACCTATTACCGTGGTCTAAATTTGAAGTGTCAAAACATGTACCAGACAGGAGGCAAATTGTCCACTGTTCTCCTCCACTGACAACAGCCTGATTTTGATCAGCAACCCTGTTTAACCAATGTTAATTACTACTAATTTATGACGACAATAAAGGGAACCATTTGGCACGTGGACAGTCCCATTCCTTCTCATTCCCTGTAGCCCTGCATACAACATTCAACTTCCCCGATTCTTTAGCCAGCTCCCATAGTGGCAATTAACCATGCCTAGGTAGACTACTAACGTGACTGGGGGATGTGGGAGGAAAGAGGAGCACCCAGGAAAAACCCATGCACTATACCTATCACACTACTTCAAGACCACCATGGAACTGACTGCACTACGGGCCAATTTTTATGTTAATGGTTTTATTCTCTCTTTCACATATGCTAGATATACTTAATGTTGTTAATTTGTTTTGGGTATCTGGGAATATGCAGCAAGTAAGGCTTTCCCTATATCTCTACATTGTATGTATATACGTGGCAGCAAGTTTCATTCGGACATTGGGAGAAGATATAGGTTCCATGCAGACCAATCTCAAAGGTCCGGGTGGAATGAGAGACCATAAACTTGTGAGGCAGCTGTGCCCACAACACGTGTAGTGGCCAGGACGCTGAGGAAACTCCCATCTTCCTCTGCTTCACATTCTTCACACAAGCACACTGATATTCATGCGTATGAGATATGGAAAAATATCGAATCATTTTGAATTGTTTAACCTCTGGGGAAACCTAACAAACTAATTGATATGGCCGTGGGTGTGAGCAAGCAGTATCTAATTCAATCTTCCAGAAGCACCACCAAAAAGCTCCAATTATGTTCTGCTTTATTAAATAGCTTAATTATATTTTATAAGTATGGGTGATGCAGAGCAATCTAATTGAGTAACAGTGAGGAGTGATGAATCTTTGGAGTAGGAGTATGATACGATTATCATGGGAGACAAATGTCAAAGACTAATCAATAGGAAAATCTGTATTTAATGAAAGCATAATTCTTGTTTACCTTTAGTTTATTTTTTATTGGAGTTGGTAATAAATCATAAATTCTAACCATCACCCAACACATTTTCTGAGGTTTGATTGATGAGGAATAGTGTTTATATTGGATGGGAATTTGACGGGCAGGGACTTTGTCCTTGTGAAGGTGGTGGTGAACCACTGTTGATCAGGTGATGAGGTTGGAGGTTCCACGGTTCAGACTATACTAGTGACCATCTGCAATGTGAATCAGTGGTCAGAGAAGCTTCATCTTTGCAAGGTTCAATGGGTTTGTGAGTGAAGCATGGAACAGTGGAGCCCAGGCAAAAGGGCCTTCTGTCTATGTGTCTGCAATGAGATTAAACTAAAGTTCTTGCACATGTCTTTACACTGTAGACCTTGCATATCCATTTGCCTACCAAGAAGCTTTGTAAGTGCCTCCATTATATCTGCTTCCTTCATGCAGCCTATTTCAGGCACCTACCTCTCATTTGCCCTACACATCTTCTATATACTCCCCTAACTCCCCACCTTGGTACATGTCCTCTTGTACCTGACATTTTCATCCTGGGGGAATAAGATTTTGACTCCCATCCCTACCTATGCCTTTTGTCATTTTATAAACTTCCATCAGTTCTCCTCCTTAATCTCAGAAAGCCTCTTGGTAGGATAGCATCTTTTCTTTGGCAGAGGTTCCTGCACTTAACAGGACACGCATTAGGTGGAGAGATGTATCCTTATCAAGGAATATCCTGGCAGCTCACTGGTTTTTTTTTTAAAAAAAAAACAACTTTCACCTCAAGAGTGGCCTGGACTGCACAGGGTGAAAGTTAAGCCACAGTTTCCCAGAACTCTCAGACTTCCATTTGACCTACTTGGTTCAGTCTGGGTGATGTCCTTGAGGAAGGATATGTTGATCTGGGAGAAGGTGCAGTGGTATGATAGTTGAGATGCAATGATTAAGTTATGTTGACAGGTTTTGCAGAATCATATTCCTTTTGATATAGGACAAGTGGAAAAATATCTTGTTTGGTCTAGTTGAAGGAGTTTAAAATCAGAGCCAGGGTACTTAAGAGGTACCAAGAAGTATTTTGACCAACACTATCCTTACCCCGCAAGGCTAAATGTTGAGACCGATAGATTTCTAACGGCCTAGGGTATTGCAGTGTGGGAAATATATGGGAAAATTGAAAAAGAATGCAAAGATTAACTGAACAAAAGAATGGGGGGCGGGCGGGATGATCGAGGTGGTCCTACTGCCTACATTTTTCCATGGTGATGGCATGTCATTGGTTTAATTGTCTTCCTCTCTCTTCTACCAGAACCCATTTCAGTTGGATGAAACCTTACCCAAGACATCCCAAATCACCTCAATATTAAAAATATACTTTTAAATTTTTGTCCCCATTGTAATATAGGATCTGCTGCATTTACTTTATGCACTGCAAGATTCCAGAAAGAACAGGTTGATAATGACCAGAGTGTTTGCTCTTGCCTGCTGTCTGGACCATAGAACACTGCAGGACAGAAACAGGCCTGGACCCATTGACCTGTACCTGTACCTTAGTCCTTCATACCCCTCCCATCTATGTACTTGTCCAAATTTTTCTTCATTGTCAAAATTGAACCTGCATTCACCACTTCAGCTGGCAGCTCATTCCACACTCCCACTATTCTCTGCATGAAGAAGTTCCTCCTAATGTTCCCTTTAAATATTTCGCCCTTAACCCATCTCCTCTAGTTCTTGCCTCACCCAACCCCAGTGGAAAAACCCTACTTTAATTTACTCTATCGATACCCCTCATAATTTTATAAACCTCTATCAAATCTCTCATTCTCTGACACTGCAAGGAATAAAGTCCTAACCTATTTAACCTTTCCCTGCAACTCAGTTCCTCAAGTCCTGGCAACATTCTTGTTAACCTTCTCTGCTCTCTTGTGATCTTATTGACATCTGAGGGACATGGGCATCTGGGATTTCAGTTTAATGTCTCATGGGAAAGATGTCATCTTTGACATTACATCACGCCCTCAGGACTGCATTGAAAGTGTATGCCTGGATTTTGTACTTAAATTCTTGATTGCATCTTGAAGCCACAACCATTTGGTGAGGCATTAGATTCCCACTTCGGGGTGCAGAGGAGAAAATTAGCCTGGATTCTAACACCTAATAAAAACACAGGAATGCTGGAGGAAGTCAGCAGGTCTTGCAGCATCCTCCAGCATTCCTGTGTTTTTACTACAATCACAGCAGCTGCAGACGTTAATGTTTCACCCCTCTTCTCATGCCTCATCACCTGATACCAACTCACTTTGCCTGACTACCTCTCTTCTCAAAGTTGGCCCTGCTCACGGAACCCACTGGACAGATATTTGGGCCTTATTCCTCAGTGCTCCGACTTGGTGCTTGATTTTCTTTGATGTTACTCCTGTAAAGTGCATTAGGATGACTTGCAGTTTTAAAGTGGTACATAAATGGAAGATGTTATGCAGGAAGTTTGTTGGAGGTTTACCAACTCAATGAACAAGGAGAGAATACAGTGGGACCTGTTAACAGTCATTAGCAGGATCAAATAGTTGACTTTCTTCAACATGAAAGCAAAGGCCAAACACCGTCTGAAGATCAAGCCAGGTTGACTTGATATTTGATGACTCCCACAACGATATCAGAAAGGAACTATAACAGTTTTGCATTAAAATTATGTGTTGCAGTGAAGAAATGTTTGTTGTATAGCTCTCACTAAAATGGCCACTTGAGAAAATGAGGCGCTAATTATATTTGCTTTGCACTGAACTCCCGATTGAGTATGTTTCGACCTGTCAACACTGCATTTTGGAATCACTTCAAAGCCCACTTAATTGTGGAATGGCTTGAAATTGCTACCTTTGGGATAAGAGTAGAAAAAAATCCAATTAATTGATTGGATGATGAGAAATAAAAGCTGAGTTTGTTTTTTTGTTGAAGCGTCTTTAATGCCATCGGTGTAGTATCCAAAGACCCACCATCACCTTGCCCAGTCTCAAGGGTTGATTTACTCAAGGTCCAAAGCAAATTGCTTTGAAATACTTTCTTCTGATTACCATGTCTCCATTTTTAGTGTTGTACTTTTCACAATTCTGTTTTAGCTCCATCTTTTTCAGCCCATGTTTAAATGAACTCACCATTTGTCAAGAAAAGCTCTGAATTCATATGGTTTTACAAACTGCCATCAGTGTATGACAACTCTTCATCAATGTTTGAAAGGTACATAAAACAAAGCTTTTCTCTGTGATTCATTTCACATGACAATAATAAACTATAAATAAACTATGTTTTTCTCAGACATCTGCTATCTCTAAGTAAGCAAAGAATGGTGGAATACCATTTTCATTTAGCACACAGTATCTTTCACCAACAACCACCAAGAGGGAGGTGCAGGAGCATCAAAATCAGGACTGCTGGGCTGGGAAATTGCTTCTTCCCAGATCGTGATATATTTGAAGAGTATCTCCTAATGAATAAATATTACAAAATATTTATATATATATTTTTTTTATATCTTGATGTATATATGTGCTGTGTATTTTGTCTGTGTGTGCACCATGGTCCTGGGAAACTCTGTTTGGTTTGGTTGTATATGTATATTCAGATGATAATAAACTTGAACCTGAACAATGAGAGGATGGAGCCATTCTATCTGCCGAGGGAGTTCTCTGCCTTCATCCTAGTCGCTGTGTATATTCTTCCCCAGGCTAACATCGGGCTGGTACTGGAGGGGCTGAACTCTGTAACCACAAGACAGCACACCCTGATGCCTTCCTGATCATTGTGGGGGATTTCAACCAGGACAACCTGAAGAAGTCTCTGAAAAAATATCGCTAACATATTATTTGCTCAACCAGAGGAGCCAACATTATAGACCATTGGTATACCACCATCAAGAAATACTATCGATCCATCCCACACCTGCACTTTGACCAGTCTGACCATCTGGTTGCGCTTCTACTCCCAGCATACAGGTAGAACATGACTGAACACTACAGCACTAGTGGTGAAGGTTGTGAAAGTATGGTTGAAGGATGCAAAGGAGTGTCTGCTGGTCTGCTTTGAATTGGTGGATTGGAGCACAATCAAGGATTTGAATGTCACTGACTTCATCAGGTCCTGTGTGGGTAAGTGTGTGTCCACATACAGATATTGTGAATGCCCCAACCAGAAGCCATGAATGAATCAAAGAAATTAGAACCCTATTGGCAGCTAGGTTAATGGTGTTTAAGACTGGTGATCCAGATCTCTGCAGGAAATCCATCATCTCAGCAGCAAAGAGGCAATTTTGAATTAAACTAGAAACAGAATCAGATACTTGCCAGCTATGGGCTTGAGGTGTGGCTGCATTGATTGTCAATGAGGAGGGGATTGCAGGCCATTGCATCCAAAAACGTGAAGCCTAACTGCACAAATGGCTGTGATGCTTCATTCCTTGATGAACTGAACACCATTTATGCTCACTTTGAAAAGGAGAATTCCATGAGAATCCCTGCAGAAGCTGGCGACCCTGTGATATCTGACTCTGATGCCATCTTCTGAACTTTCAAGTGGGTGAACCCTTGCAAGGTGTCAATCCCTGCTGGTGTGCCTGGCTGGTACTGAAAATCTGTGCCAACCGACTAGCCGGAGGGTTCACGGTCATTTTCAATTTCTCATTGCTGTAGTTGGAGGTTTACCATCTGCTTCAAAAGAGCATCAATCATACTGGTGCCCAATAAGAGCAGTGACTCATCCATTTGCACTCTCATCTACTGAGATGAAATGCTTTGAGAGGTTGCTCATGGCCAAATTTAACTCGTACTCTGACCCACTGAAATTCACCTCCCACCATAATTGCTCCACGAAAGATGCAATCTCACTGGCTCTCCACTCAGCCTGGATCATCTAGACCACAGCAACATGCACACCAGATTGATTTTCATCTATCATTCCCTCTGCATTGATCAACCAGCTTCAAAACCTGGGTCTCTACATCTCCCTCTGCAGCAGAATTCTTGACTTTCTCAATGGAAGATCACAATCACTGTGGATTGGTAACAGCATCCCCTCCTCATTGACAATCAATGCAGCCGCACCTCAAGGATACATGCTTAGCTCCCTGCTCGACTCTCCCAAAACCCATCACTGTGTGGCCAGACACAATTCAAATGCCAGCTACAAAGTTACCCATGACACGATGGTTGTCAGCAGAATCAGAGGGCAATGAGGAAGTGCGCAAGAGTGAGATGGATCAGCTGGTTGAGTGGTGTCACCACAACCTTGCACTCAATGTTCGCATTGGAGCGAGGAACTAAGGAACAGATGATGGAGTTCAGGAAGGGGAAACCAGGAGAACACAAACCAGTCCTCTTCGAGGGGTCAGCAGCAGAAAGGGTAAAGAACTTCAAATTCCCGGGTGTCAACATCTCTGATGATCTATCTCGCGGCCTTCATGTCAATGCAATGATAAAGAAGGGCCGCCAGTGGCTATACTTCATGAGGAGTTTGAAGAGATTTGGAATGTCCCCAAAGACTCTTGGAAATTTCTGCAGGTGTACCGTGGAGAGCATCCTGACTGGTTGTATCGCTGTCTGGTGTGGAGGGGCCAATGGACAGGACAGGAAAAGGCTACAGCAGCCAGTGTCATCATTGACATTAATTTTCACTATATTAAGGACATCTACAAGCGGTCGTATCGTGTTCTATGGCGAGCTCTCCACTGGCCACCGAGACAGAGGTGCACCAAAGAAGAGGTACAAGAACTGCCTAAAGAAAGCTCTTGGTGCCTGCCCCATTGACCACCGCCAGTGGGCTGATCTCGCCTCCAACCGTGCATCTTGGCGCCTCACAGTTCGGCGGGCAGCAACCTCCTTTGAAGAAGACCGCAGAGCCCACCTCACTGACAAAAGACAAAGGAGGAAAAACCCAACACCCAACCCCAACCCACCAATTTTCCCCTGCAACCATGTCTGCCTGTCCCGCATCGGACTTGTCAGCCACAAACGAGCCTGCAGCTGACGTGGACATTTACCCCCTCCATAAATCTTCGTCCGCGAAGCCAAGCCAAAGAAAAAGCGGTCGTGCCTTATGAAAGCAGCCTCTATCCTCAAGGACACTCACCACCCAGGCCATGCCCTCTTCTCACTGCTACCATCAGGAAGAAGGTACTGTAGCCTGAAGGCGAACACCCAACAATATAAAAACAGCTCCTTCCCCTCCATCATCAGATTTCTGAATCGACAATGAACCACCGACTTTACCTCGTGTTTTATCTTCTTTTGTACTAATTTATTGTTTTTAAAAAATAGTGCATTTATGAAAAAGTAATTTATAGCAATTTTTGCACCAGGAATCCACTTCGATGCTGATGCAAAAAAACAAATTTCGTGACATGTTCATGACAATAAATTCTGATTTTGATTCGGAAATCATTTAAGGATTTACTTTGCACATTATTTATTATTGAATTATTTTTTGTATTACACAACTTGTTTACATTTCTTTATCTGTTTACATTTCTCTCTTGTGTACGTATCTTTCTACTTGTGTACAGTTCACAGTTACTGATAAGTAGAAATTCTACGTGACCTGCAGGAAAACAAACCTAAGGGTTATATGTGGCGCCATGTATGTACGTTGACAATAAATTTGAATTTTGAAATTTGAACTCAATGTGTTGAACAACATCTGTGGGAGGAAAAACAATGGTTGACGGTTTGAGCAGAAGCATTTCATCAGGATAGAGGAAAGTGCAAAGAGGACATGGTGGGAGGCGTGAGGCAGGAGCCCCATAAGGGAAGGGCCAACCAGGTAGAGATGGGATATGAGGACAGAGGCAGAGGAGTGGCAGATGCCAAACAAAGGGAGGTAGGGGCAAGAAAACCAAAGGGATCAGGTGAAGGAAGATGAGTCACACAGAGTGGAGTGAGCTTGTTGCTCTGACTGAAGGGAGAGCCTCATTGTCCATGATCTTGCCTTCTAGTTGAGATGCCTTGTTTTCTCAGGTGAATGCACAAGGTCTATTGACACTTTTGGGCCTTATTGTCCACTTTGCAGGGACTTCTGAATGCCCTGGTACATGATTCACAATGGGCTAGTATTTAGGTAGAGCAAGTGATTAGTAAAGCTAACAGAGTGCTATAATTGATTGTGAGGAAGAATTAATACAAAATTAGTGATGTTATGGAATGGGATTGTTTATTGTCACGAATACTGAGATGCAGTGAAAAGCTATGTTTTGCATGTTATCCAGGCAAGTCAACCCATACTGAACAACAGCAGGTAGTACAATAATAAAACAAAAGTAGAAGGAGTTAAGTCAAAAAGTGGAGTGTCTCATGCAGTGGCTCTCAACCTTTTCTCCTCAATCACATACCACCTTAAGTTATCCCTTACTAACCTATGGCATCCTAGTACATAATCTTTTAGCAATGAGAAAGTCATTTAAAAGTTTGTTAACAGCAGAAAAGGAACTATCCTTGAATCTGGAAGTTCATATATTTAAGGTCACATATCTTCTGCTCAATGGAAGATCGGGGTGGTTGCATTAGGCATTATTGAGACCAGACATGGAGTAATGTGCACATTATAAATCCCTTTGTCTCAAGAATGGTGTCAATGTGTTGGGAACAGTTTGGAGAAGGTTAACCAGACTAATACTTGGAAAGTTTGGACAGATCAGCCTTATATCTGCAGAACTTCAGAAAAGTGAATGGCTACTTGATTAAAATGTAGATTTCTGAGGAATCTCAACAGGATAGACATGAAGATGTATGGTTCTTGTGGGAGAATTTAAAACTATGGAGGTCACTGTTGAAATGTAAAGGGTCATCCATTGAAAGGCATGGATGAAGTGAATAGTTTTTTCTTTGAGGGTCATGAGAGTACAATTCTCTTCACTTCACCAAGAAAAGCTTTGTTTTATGTGCCTTTCAAACATTGATGAAGAGTTGTCATGCACTGATGGCAGTTTGTAAAACCATATGAATTCAGAGCTTTTCTTGACAAATGGTGAGTTCATTGAAACATGTCTGAAAAAGATGGAGGTAAAACAGAACTGTGAAAAATGCAACACTAAAAATGGAGACAGAGTAATCAGAAGAAAGTATTTGATCCAGATTTTGAATATTCTTAAGGCAGAGTTGGGCATTTGGCATGAAAGATTCCTGAAGGTAGAAGGGAAGGTAGGAGTGGAGCTTTCAATCAGATCAGTTATGAAGGTATTAAATAGTGGAGCTGGTTCAAAGACATAAGAAGCCTCCTCCTCTCTGATTTTTCAGTGCTTATTAAATTGAGAATTCTCCGTCAAGCAATACTTGGAATGTAGGTTCTCATTTGTGACATCAGTAATTTTATGGGCTTTTTGTGTGAAAAACAGTTGTCACATTTCCTACTAAGCATCAATAGGTCTGTTAGGTTGTTCAAGTTCAGGAGGTCTTGTCACATTTGGGCACGGATCATTTTAAACAGCCTCAGAAGATGAGGATGTATGCTTCATGTTAACCCCTCCCTGGCAGTAAGACAGGTTTGGGAGGGCACATTTGTAAGTAGTTCAACAAAAAGTGGTCAATGAACTCATCTGGGAAGCTCTCATGACACCTTGGTCACCAGATTATTACAATCACATCAGGGCCAGCCTGAGACACTAGACTTGAATCCTGTTAATAAGATCATCAAAGCAATGGCAACAGGTCTCACAGTGAGTCAGATTTGTATTTGCAAGGATTTCCGCAGACAGTTGGAGTTCACTGTGATTTTTTGCAGTTAATATCAGTTCTGACAGTTTTAGTAGAGCAATGTTTATAAAAATCCCGCCTTCAAAGCTGCCAGGAAGATGGATGGACTGTAAAAATCTTGCCAAAATCCAGTTGGTTCCAACTTCCTTTCATGCTTTTCTATTTTGTTCATTTGCTCATTTGCAGGAAGTGGATGTTTCTGGAAATAAGAAAGTCTGGGATCTTTCACTAAAGGACTGCTGGGCACCTATTTTTATTAAGAGAAGTTGCTATGGTTTAATTTTTTGCCAGTCATTATATAGTTTACTGATCAATTGATTGAATTTGCTCTGTGGTAGACCAGTGACTCCACTCATTTTTATTCTAAGTTCCCCAAGTTTTGGTTCATGTACACTGGATTAGGTTGTCTAAACATGGTGCACTTTTTTTGAGTAAAGGTATTAATCACTCTGCTAATATTGGTCGAGCCTTAAACTCTTATTCTCTTTTTCCAACTTTTCACCTTTCCAACCCTCTTAAGATGCTCATTAAAATGAATCTCTTTGAAAAAAGCTTCTCATCTCATATCTCTTGTGGTTTGTTGCATGATGTATAAATAGAAGTTGTTGCTAATCCTCAAACTGTCTTCATTATTTTTGAATGAATCCAGAAACAATCTTTGTTATCTCCTCCTGCACTTTGAAGTATCTATGCCATTGTTTTATTATGACAAGAGCTGATTAAGCTTGTGTGTGTGTTTTTTTAACATCATGTTAAAAAGGAAACATCAGGTGAATAGAGCAGTGAAGAAACACTCAGCATGCTTGTCTTCATAGGCCAAGGCATTGAGTACAAGAGTTGCAGCTGTTCAAAACACTGGTTAGACCACATGGTGTACAGTTCTAGTTACCACTCTACAGAAAGGCTATGGTAACAACAGAGAGAGTGCAGAAGAAATTCACCAGAATGTAAGCCAGAATAGAGGGAAGCTGTTTTAAGGGCAAACAAGATTGGCTTCGTTTATTCACACTAACTATTGGGGTGAACTTGTAGATATTCACAGTGGCATAGATAGGATATATAGTCAGCCTTTTTCCTAGGGTATGGTAATCTAAAACAGAGGGCACAGGTTTAACAGGCAGAAATGTAAAGATGATCTGTGAGGGGTGTAGAGGATGATGAATATCTTGAAGAAATTGTCAGAGACGTAGATGAAGGCAGATGCAGTCATGTTAAAAGGCAGTTGAACAGGGATTTGGATAGGAAAGACCCAGAGGGTGTGGCAACTATTTTTCTTTATAATCGCTTGGAAGATGTCAGAATGTTGTTGTTGTCTATGACTCTTCAAAGTAATCCGTACTAAGGTTGAGCTGAATGTTCCAAAGTTTATTATTATCATTAACATTATTATCAGTTTCTATTCCTTGTAACAATTCCATTGTTATATGTTGTTAGACTAGTTCTCTCATCTGATAGGGTAATTTATTTAAAATGATGAACATATTAGTAGATATGTCAACCTCTCATAGATGGCTGATCTCCATCATGACATGGCAACATCCTCTTAGAAAGAGGACGTAAGCTTGTAAAGCCTTCGTCATCAGTTTTATTGATGACCATGAAAGAGCCTTCTGTACATAAGCTGTAGCAATTTTATGCTTGTTGTCAAAAATAAATGCTCCTTTAATAAAAACAGCCTTCTTGAATCCTTCAATCAGGCCATATAATGACCCTCTTTACGGGTTTTTGTGGTTGTTCCTCCCGTGAACTGTTCCAAATAATATCGACAATCCTCTGAGATTTGTCTCTTAATTTCAATACTGTGTTCAAAGTTTTTCATAAACTTTTGGAATTGAAGTGGGTCACCATCAAAAACTGGAATCTTTCTCTTGGGCAGAGAAGAGAGAGACTGTAACTGAATTAATAATGCAGCCATTTCATTTTGTCTTCTCATGTCTCGGTGTAAGTTATTTTGTTCACCTGGATTTCTGTTAACTGTCGGGAGTGGGAAGTATTCTGCTTCATTAGACTCACATCTCTGTCCACTGAGGTTGTGATTTGGCACCACCGTGCCTTAACCTGGCTAGTTTAGGACCATGCACGTCTTGTAACTGTAACGCTGGCTCTTCTTTGATATTAAGCATTTTCTTTTTCTGTTGTCCTCCCTTAAAACATGACTCCAAAACATTAGATGCTTTAGATAATTTACTTTGAACACCAGATGCTTCTGAGTCTTTTAATACCCTCATCGTGTACTCATGAACAGCTATCTTTTTTTCTCAGTTCCAGTTGCTCCTTTTGCCTTCTTAGTTGCTCCTCTTTCCTCTGTAGCTACTCCCGTTTCAGCTCCTCTTCTCTTCGTAGCTGCTCCTCCTGCTCTTCCTCTAGTTCTTCTAAGGCATATTTATGGTTAAGCCCTTCTTGTTCTGCTTTAAGAGCAGCCTTTTCAGTCTGAATATTTACACCAGTAGATCCAGTGCTTGAAACACTGGAGCCTGCTCTGGAACTCCTCTTGCTTCTCCTGCTACCAGTGTTTGATGCACTATCACCTGGTCATATATCATCTTCTATTTCAGAGGTCGTCTTAATATCTGACTTAATCTCCACTCTGTATTGCTCATCCTCCTCAGCACCATCTTCACCCATTTCCATGTGGCTGATCTTAGTTTCTATTGATGCTTTTTTTTTGCTGTATTCTGTTGGATTTATACTCCTAGAAGCCGTTACCTTCTCTCTTTGTATTGTCTCATTCAGTCTTCAGAGTAGTGTTCTAACTTGCAATAAATCCTTAGTAAGGCTTACTGGTTCATCAATGGCCTTGGTGATAATCATGGCTCCATAAGTTTGAAATGCTCTCAACAAAGCGCAATCAATCCAATCTGAATTCCAAATCCAATTTCCAACTTTTAATTGTCTTAAATTCCATCTTTTATTGATTAAAATTGTAGTGACTATTTTCCTTTATAATCACTTGGAGGATATCAGAATGTTGTT